>NC_056560.1:34449617-34468750 GCF_013358625.1 Macadamia integrifolia | reverse complement strand
TAAGGTCATGCCTTTTGGATTGAAGAATGCCAGGGAAACTTATCAAAGAGCAGCTCAGCCATCCTACATGACATGATACACAAGGATGTGGAAGTCTATGTGGATGATATAATTGTAAAGTAAAGAGATTGATCGGGGCACATTCTCATGTTGAGACGTTTCTTCGAAAGGATCAAGAAGTACCAGCTAAGGTTGAACCCCCAGGAGTGTGTGTTCGGGGCAACGGCAGGGAAGTTGTTGGGTTTCTTGGTGACCGAAAGAGGCATCGAAATTGATCCCACCAAAATCAAGGAAATTCAAGAAATGCTCAAACCTCGCACAGAGAAGCAAATCCGAGGATTCTTAGGTCACATCCAGTACATCAGCAGGTTCATAGCCCAGCTGACCAAGACTTGTGAACCAATTTTCAAGTTGCTGAAGAAGGATCAACCCACGAAATGGAATGATCAATGTCAAGAGGCTTTTGACAAGATAAAAGAATATCTTATGAACCCGCTAGTGTTGACACCACCAGTGGAAGGAGAACCGCTCTTGCTATATTTGTCAGTTGGAGAAAATTCCATGGGCTCGTTGTTAGCTTAGAAAGAAATAGATAAGGGGGCGGAGCACGCCATATATTACCTCATCAAGAAGTTTATGGAGTATAAAGCATGGTACACATCTCTGGAGAGAGCCTATACTGCATTGATTTGGGCCACCAAAAGGCTGCAACATTACATGATAGCATATCCTGTATGATTGATCTCAAGGATGGATCTAATCAAGTATCTCTTCAAGAAACCAGCTCTCACAGGAAGAATGACTCATTGGCTGCTATTATTATCAAAATTTGACATCACTTATGTTGCTCAAAAAGCTATCAAGGGGCAAGCTATAGCTGATCATTTGGCTATCTACCCAATAGAAGATGGAAGAGCCCTAAATAATGCTTTTCCAGATGAAGAGATTTCAACAATTGAAGAAGAAGACGCATCCAACGAATGGCAATTATTCTTTGATGGAGCAGCCAACCAAAAGGGGTGTGGTGCAGGGATTTTTCTTGTCACTCCAGACGGCCTTTATCTACCCTCGTCATTCAATCTTGATTTTTCATGTACCAATAACATTGTTGAGTATGAAGCATGTACCTTGGGACATGAGATAGCCCTAACCATTGGAGTAAAAAGAATCAAGGTATATGGGGATTCGGCTACTGTCATATGTCAGACACAAGAAAAGTGGAAAATCATAGATGAAAAGCTAAAGCCGTACTAAGAACATTTGGAAGAGGTGATCAGACATTTTGAGAATATCTCATTTGAATACTTCCAAAAAGATAACAACTGGTTTGCTGACCTCCTGGCATCCTTAGCATCAATGGTAGAATGTAATCCAATGGCCAAGATTCGACCATTCTTAGTGGAGCAAAGAAGCAAGCCCATCTACTAGAATACGGTGAATTCTCTCACCATAGATGGCCGATCTTGGTTCGCTCACATTGTGGACTTCATCAGGGAGAGGAAGTATCCAGTTGAAGTTACCAACAGGGAAAAGAAGTTCCTAAGGAGATATGCTACCCAGTTCATCCTCCAAGGAGATTTGTTGCACAAAAGATCCTATGATGGGATACAGCTGTTGTGTGTAGATGAAGAGCAAGATCAGACAATCATGGAAAAAATTCATCAAGGCCTTTGTAGACCCCATATGAATGCCAAAATGTTAGCCAAGAAGATCCTTAGATTGGGATATTATTAGAATACAATGGAAGTAGATTGTGTCAGCTATGTCAAGAAATGCCACAAGTGCCAGATATTTTCCAACATCATACATATCCCGCCAACAGAATTGCACTCACTTAGTTCCCCCTGGCCGTTCTCCACTTGGGGCATTGACATTATAGGGAAGGTCAACCCCAAAGCATCCAACGGACATGAGTTCTCTTTGTGGCCATTGATTACTTCACTAAGTTGTTGAAGCCCAATCATATGCAATTCTCACATCAACTAAGGTAGCAAAGTTCATTCAAGAAAACATCATTAGCTAGTATGGAGTACCGCAAGAGTTGATATCAGATCAAGGATCCCAATTCTGGGGCAAGACTGATAAGATTTGTAAAAAGTTCGGCATCAAGAGGTATCACTCTACCACTTACAGTCCACAGACCAATGAGGCAATAGAAGCAGCCAACAAGAACATCAAGGTTATCCTCCAGAAGATGGAAAAAACACACAAGGATTGGACAGACAAGTTATCACTTGCATTATGGGTATATCATACTTCTGTGCGGTCCTCGACTGGGGTAACTCCATTCTCCTTGGTATACAGAGTCGAAGCAATTTTGCCAGTAGAAATCCTAGTACCATCCCTAAGGGTACTGTTGGATAGTTAATTACCAAAAGGACAATGGCTGAAAGCTAGGCATGATGAGCTCAATTTTATTGATGAAAGGTGTATGAAGGCCATGGATCATCTAAGGAAGTATCAGCTAAGAATAGCAAGGGCTTTCAACAAAAATGTAAAGCCCCGACACATAGAAGAGGGTGAGCTTGTTCTTCGTGAACAAAGAGCTCCAATTCATGATCCAAGAGGAAAGTTTTGGCCTAATTGGAGTGGCCCGTTTACTGTCAAAAAAATTCTACCAGGCAAAGCAGTGAAGCTTACTGACCTCATTGGGGAAAAAGTATCAGGATTGGTCAACATGAATCAACTCAAGAGATATTTTATTTAATCGGGTGAATAACCCAAATTACGCTAGACTTGATTCCTCCCAAGGGATACGTAGGCAACTTGACATTCTCAAGTGCGGTCTTAACCATCTCAAGGTAATAAATCGGTTCCCAGATTAATAATCAAGGTGCATTAAAAGATCATCATAGCTTATGTCCCACAAGAATTACCATATGGCATATATGACCATCAGGAATCTATCATTCCCCTATGGTCCATCACATCTCATCTAGAAACTTCATTTTCCCCAAGAATTGCCAATTGGCATACATGGCCATTAGGAATCTGCCATTCCCCTATGGTCCTCCCAATACCTATCCAGGGTTTCATCTCTCCCCCAAAGATTACCACCCGACGCTATTAATCAAGGCCAGTTCATTCCCCACCTTGATTAGTCAGGACTTTGATGCATAATGGTAAAGGTTTGGTTGTGGCAATGGCTAATGTCATTATACCTCTTCTTTGCTTAATTTGGTTTCAGAAAAGATCATGGACTCTTTGGATGAGACACTAAGTAAGTCGACATTAAACATTGGCATCTCTGCGCCAGACCTACTAAAATCGGTGAATTTGTCTATGCTCGACTAGATCAGATGTATGGAATTGCACCATTGCTTACTTAAACAAGTACCTCGACATTGGGATGCTAATCTACATGTATTTTGGTTCAGGACCGTTGAGATATGTCCAACTTTGGAGGAATTGGTGGATTTTTATCCACTCCAAGAATTGTCTCCTCACATTGTGGCTCATGTTTCCGCCCTTTGGTAGGAGAATTGTACTCATGTAATCCATTTGCCTTCACTTGGTAGTAAAGTATGGTGATGCTTGAATTTTCACATTATTCCAATTATCCTGATGAATGCTTGAGTTGTGAAATTCATCACGCCTAGATAATCAAAATGTAGAAAATTTTCTTCAAATTAAAAAACTCTTCATTTCAAAAGTACAAAGTGCATAAATAAAAGACAAAGAAAGAAAATAAACAAACATGGGGAGGGAAAAGAAAATTCCAAAAAGAAACACTGTATCTGTATCTTGCCAGGAAAGGATCATTAAGGATCAACATCCTCTTTGGTACCATATTCGGAGCAATCCATGGTAAGCATCATTATATTGGCCTTTGGTGGCCGAATCTCATTACATCGGCCTCAAGTGGCCAAATTATCATTACATCGGGCCCGAGTGGCCAAATCATCATTACATCGGCCTCAAGTGGCCAAATCTCATTACATCGGCCCTAAGCGGCCAAATCATCATCACAACGGCCTCAAGTGGCCAAATCTCATTGCACTGGCCCCGAGCAGGCCAACCACATTTGACTGACCTAGTGACTCGCAATCATTTGCACAGGTCCTAAGGAGTCTAGTTTCATTGTACATCCAAACCAAGACTAAAGCCCAGATTGGATTGAAAGGCCCAACACGAAAACTCCTCCCGAGACCGGCATATGGAAGCCTGATCGAAGGAAATTAAGGTGAATTTGTTAAAGCCCAGATTGGATCAAAAGGCCCAACTTGGAAACCCCACCCGAGACCGGCATATGGAAGCCTGGTCAAAGGAAACTAAGGTGAATTTGCTAAATTCCTTCTGCAGAGAGGATTCAAACCTCTGCAAACAACATTTCTGGAATGGCATTCACCAAACCAGGTCAATCTCAAGTACTAACATCTTCAGCAGGAATGGCGTAAAATCCCTGCATACAAGATCATCAAACCAGGTAAGATTCTAAACTTTGACTAGTTAAAAAATATTACCTGGTGTATTTTCAACTACATCATTGTTGATCAAGATGATGGCAGTACATGCTCTGAGTAACAAAATGTGGTTGTTCTTTCCTTTGCCCTTCGGCTGTTGGTATAAGCCTCGACCAAAGAGGGGCATTTTGTAGACACCCAATTTTATCACCCTCCCTCGGTAATGACAATACAAGGATGGTGGACGCAAATTCTCACTTCCAATCAATGGAAATGCTTGACAGTGGTAATCTACCCTTAGCCATCCCCAAACCTATCTAAACCCTGATTTACCCAAAAACCCTAAAACCCGATGTGAGAAGAAAGAGGATCTAATTTTTACTTTTTATATACAAAGGAATCGGTCAAAGGTGACCATACAAATGGATAGTACTCAAAAATATGATTCCAATGATATATGGTGTGTCAAAATTGGACTTACGGATCTCCCATAATCATTCCCGGAAGTCATTCCCGGCACTTCCAAAGATTTTTCGACATTTTCGTATTTTTTACATAAATTCCTTCGAAATTTGAGTTTTCTACTAAAAATCTCATTTTTTGAGAAAATATTTCACTTTCCATAAAATATCTTCTTCACTTTCAAAAGCAAGAAAATATCTTGTCCACTTTCACAAGCAAAAGAAAATCCTCACCATTATCAAAAATGTCACATCACACTTTATGTCATGTCATTGGTCTTTACCCATTGGGTAAAAATTAGGTGTCATTACCTAATTGATTAAAATTCTCCTGATAGTCGGTTTTTTGTTAAAATTCCCCCGATAGTCAGGTTTTCTACTAAAAATCTCACTTTTTGAGAAAAAATTCTATTTGTCAGAAAATATCTTGTCCACTTTCACAAATATCTTCACCATTTTTAAAAATATCACATTACACTTTATGTCATGTCACATCATACGTTATGTCTTGGTCTTTACCCACTGGGTAAAAATTAGGTATCATCACCTCATTGATTAAAATTCTCCCGACAGTCAGGTTTACTGTAAAAAATCCATTTTTTGATAAAAAAATCTATTTGTCAGAAAATATCTTGTCCACTTTCACAAGAAAAAAAATGTATTCACCATTTTCAAAAATATCACATCATACTTTATGTCATGTCACTGGTCTTTACCCACTGGGTAAAAATTCGGTGTCATCACCTCATTGATTTCAAAAAACCATAAATATCCCCCCCCCTTTCACTTGTAAAGGACACCAATGACTCTTTTAAGAGCAACCCCTTTCTTGTAGGAGCTCTGCCCTCTCTCTCCTCCTCCTTCCCTCCCCCTTTGAGCTTCTTCGGGTCTTTGAAGCAGTCTTCGTAAAGATCCAAAGTTCTACTCAGATCTTCGAAGTGTTTTTCGGGGTTTTGAAGAACTTCAATTCAAGTTTTAGTTCTATCCATTTTTTGCCAAAAATGAAAAGTTTTTAGCTTCACACTTTGAGTGATCTTGATTTTTTACCAAGAAATCAAAGTTTCAAGCTGAAGTCTTGTTCGACTGCCACCTCAGCCTAGCCTTTTATAACCCATCCCTAGCGGAAGATTTGCCCGAGTGCCCCTGAAATCTTCTTCAAACGTAGCCGGTCCCAACAGAAGCTCTGCCCGAGTGCCTCTGGAATCTTTTTCAAAAATAGCCAGCCCCAATAGAAGCTCACACGAAAGCCCTCCCTACCTTATCCACCAAAGGATATCAAGAGAGAGGAGAGAAGACCCGAATCCCAGAGACCTTCCCCCTAACGGGGATATCCCCGATCCAAGGCCCGCTATCCTCACACATATAGTAATGAAAATAGTAAAGAAATTATCGAGATATTGTCAGGGATTGTATTAGGATTAAAGAAATACATAATTAGATTCTTAAAAGAACCAGCAGATAAATTTTCAGTTCGTAGTCCCAATGGACTTGCCTCCCGAATTCTCTTTGTAAAGTCATAGGAAAGAAATGTATGCCAGATAAATTCAGGTTGATTGTGACAGAGTCCACAAGTAGGATCAACATTTATCCATTTTCCCAATATATCCTTCATTGGAATTTCTCCAAGTGCTAGTCTCCAGAAAAGAGCTTAAATTTTGGGTGTATTTAGATTTTTCAAAAGAATAGCCACTGATGTGAGCAAAGAGACAAGCAAGTTCACATGTTTGAGAGTCCAATTGGGTTAGTAATCAAACCATATTTCAAAATTTTAGTAGAACTTTTAGTGGTAAGAACCCCTTTTTGTCAGAGGTGGCACCACCATCTATTAGGGTTAGAATTAAAAGGAATTTTCAAGTTATCATTTACTAATGATAAAGGGAGTACAAAAGTTAATAAACTAGTGTTCCAATTGAACAATTGTTCAATAGTAATATCACTTAGCTTGAAAATAGAGGAGGATATGGGAATTGGGGTATTTAGAGTGAATAAGGAGTTTGTGTTATTAGGGATCCATCGCTCTGTCCAGAAATTGGTATTGCAGCCATTACCAATTTTCTGCAGGACCATTTTGTTGAGAGGAGAGCATACTTACAATGCTGTTACAAGTGTTTGAGCCTCTTTTCTTCAATGTCTTATGGTGAAGACAAACCTGTTTGGAAAGTATTTTGAAGTTAATATTTGCACCCAAAGGGAATTATCCTCATTCATTAACATCCATCCCAATTTCAGGAGCAAAGCCTTGTTTGGAGTTTCAAATCTCTTAGATCAAGACCTTCTAGAGAGATTTTGGTGAACATAATTCATGCCATCCAATGAGATGTGAGTTCCTTGTTTGAGAGTTATCGCTATTCCAGAACTACACGTAGAAAGAATCAAATTTCTAGATGTAACCTTTGCACAAAAAAAAAAAAAAAAAAAAAAAAAAAAAAAAAAAAAAAACAAAACAAAACAAAACAAAACGAAAAGACATTTAATAGGAGGGGATGGAGGAGGGGTCTTATTGAATAGAGGTTATCAATATTCCAAAACTGCAGGTAGATTTTTTCCATTCCCTACCTCGAAATATCTCGTCAATGACATGTACGACAGGACTATTTATTATTCCTTGATTTTAAACACAACATCGAACCTTACGTTCCACATGTCTTTTTTTTCACTTGTTATGTCACTTTTTTTTTTCTTGGGTTTTGGCTAATTTGTATCGAAATCTTATGTTGTTTTGTTTATCAAAAAAGCTTTTAACACAATTGAAACAAAAGAAACCATTTATTATTATAAAAAAATTTTAAAAATTCCTTAGTCACATATCTCAATTAAAAAGAACCATCACTATCACTTTATTGTCCACTCCACCATTTAGAGAAAATGAGGGTCCATGCAATAAAAGACATATCCCCAAGGCAAAAATTGTGAGGTGACCCCTCCAAGACACAACTCTCACTCTCTCCTTCTTTGGGTTTTTACCAGGTTCTATCAAATCATCATCCCAACCACCTTGCGGGGCCATCACCCATCACTCATCTGAGCGCCCCAATACCATATAATACTCATTCATTTCTCATCTTCACATTATTATATAAAGGCAGAAGAACCATTACAACGATTAACTTGATGATTCTTTTCCACCGTGTTATCATCATCATCATCATCATCATCATCATCAGGGTTCTAAAGCTTGGAATCTGCATCTGAATTGGTCAGCTTCGATCTTGATTCGTATCGATCAAAATATGACATTAATTAATTGATATAAATCAACCAATGTTGATTTTAATAAATAATGGTTAATTGGTCAATTCTTAATTCTGCGAAGCAGGGTAAGGCTGTGTACACCTATCCCTCCCAAACCTTGTAGTAGAGGAAACTTCATGCACTGATTTGCTTTTTTTTTTATTTTTTTGGTCAATTTTCAATCCGATTCATTAATTTTTAAAACCCTGGTTGTCATTCCAAGCCGGTGGTTTTTAAGGATTGAGCACACCTTCCATTCAATCTTCTTCCCCACTTATGTCCATTCATTAATTCATTTCAAGGCTCACCCTACCTCACTAAAGTCCCCATTAAGATATTGTAATCGATAGAGAGCCTCTGTGGGTATCTCTTACATTTAAATACAAGAGCTAACAGCTAGGTGTGGCCCGTGGCTTGTGGCAGAAGGATAGGGAGATACCTTCCCTTCTTAACTAGCTAGTACACACACTACTTGGCATTGTGAGTGACGACTGTGGAATAAGACCCATTCCATGTTTCCTTACCATTTCATCACCATCTCTTGTTTTTTATTTTATTGGGAATCAGACCCTTTTCTGGATTTTTTTTAATTAATTTAGACATAATTTAATAATGAAATATTTAGGTAATTAATTAAGGTAAACACCATTTATTTCTACATTGCCAAGTTGACATTCAACTATACATACCCACCCTAGTCAACCGGAGCCCCATGACAGGCCATGGGAGGAGCATGTGCCCTATGGCGTAGGGGGCACAAATTATTATAGTTGGGAAATTGCCGGGAAAAGACATTATTTTTCAGACCTTAGAGAATCGACTTTTATGTCACCCACCGTGAAGAGAGAAAAACTTAATCTATGAGATTTGATCTTTAGATTGAATTGAGAAAATGTATTTTAGGCCTTCAACAATAGGAGACGAGACAGGAGTATTTTTAGATGATATTCACTATCTTAGAGTTCAATCCAAAGCATCAAATCACCATGGCTGAAGAGATTTTCATATCCTTTAAGGTGTGAACTTTCACCTTAAATCTTCGTGTAATATTAATGAAAAAATTAATGACGAAGAAATAAGTTGTTGCATTGATTTGACTTATGTAGAAGTCCTAGCTGTAGTAAGGAAAATTTAGTTTAATGTGTAACTAACCAGCTATCCATCTCTTGTATTATAATAGTTTCTTACTTTCTTTGTTAAACTTATTCTTTCAAGGATGATTAGTTATAATAAATATGTGATTAACAGTCTCATATTCTTCAATGAATTATTGTTTACTAAGTGATATATTCTATATACCCCACATAAGGCTGTCAAAGAGGAGATCTAACAATCTTGTACGTGAACCTGATCCAAATTTAGAATTCACTTTCTCTATCTTCATTTAATAGACTCCAAATCCACGGACCAAGAATGTATTAGATTGCTTTACTACATGAACCTGATCGAAATTCACCAAAGAGAAGATGCCGGATGACCCTAATTAAGAATAAGTGGTTATAACCAAGCAAATCACAGTAATGATCTATTGACTTATGATCACTATATATATGTATATGTATATATATATATATATATATATATTTATTTGTCAGTAACATATTTTGGGAAGAAAATAACTAAACTTAGGCGTATAATACATATAGTTGTATGTAATAGTGATACTACAAATATTAAATTACAATATAAAAAGGATTAGCAACATTATGTATGTAAACATATATTTAATTACGATAATTTTGACTTCTTAAGTTCTAAGTGCTTATGCACATGGTGCAACCATTGGTACTTTTGGATTTCCCGCTAATAGTAAGGGATCTTGAAAAGCTAAAGTCAACTTTTTAATGGAAGTGCACGTGTGATTACTCTGAATGACACTGCAAACAGCAAAAATCTAGGGTTTAAGAATCCTAGGTTAGTTAATTAAAAATGAAATGCTAGATAACCCTTCAAACAGAAGAAAAACAATCAAGGGTTTGAGGGTCCTAGGTTAGTTAATTAAAAATAATATGATATATGACCTTTTAAACGGGAAAAATATTCAAGGGTTTAAGGGTCCTAGCCTTCTAGGTTAGTTAATTAAAAATAATATTATAGACCCTTTAAATAGGAAAATAATAATAATAATAATAATAATAATAATAATAATAATAATAATAATAATAATAATAATAATCAAGGGCTTGAGGGATATATGATAGATGACCCTTTAAACAGAAAAAAAATGAAGGGCTTAAGGGTTATACGATACTTGACCCTTTATACAGCAAAAATCAAGGGTTTGAGAGTCCAAGGGTAGTTGATTAAAATATGATAGATATCCTTAAACGAAAAAACACTAGGGTTTTAGAGGTCCTAGCTAGGTTAGTTGATTAAAAATTATGATAGATGACCCTTTAAAGTTTTAAACAGCAAAAATCCATGATTAAAGCCTCCTAAGTTAATTACACAAGCAATAGTTATTAGGGAACCCATTCAGAGGTCTCTCTCTCTCTCTCTCTCTCTCCAAAAAATACATATTTTTAAACAATTTTGTAGAGCTTGGGTGTTCACAGTTGTTGATAGGGTTTTAAGTATCCCAATTCCCAATCTCCAACCACATACAATGGAAGTGATCGTCCCATATTGTATGCTGGCATTATCATCATATTAGCTAGCTTGTTGTGAGGTTCAAGAAAATAGCTCATTTGAGTTATTACAGGCTTTTATTTTTATGTTATATTTTGTTGGTTTTTGAGTTGATATAAGTAAAAAATGATAATAATACTAAAAAAGAAAATAAATGAGACCATATGGGCAGAGAGAGAAAGAGAGAACTCATAGTAGGGTTTTGGGCCAATGGGGTCCAGAAGATCTGATTTCTCGTACACTATAGATCATCTCAAGAAGGTGGAGAAATTGTGTTCCATAAAGGGAGATGGGAGAAGTGGGTTTCGAATTTTTTTGGTGTCTGATGATTGTTTGGATTCATGCATTCTGATCAAACAAGAAAGCAGTGGAATGGTGTGCATTATAATTCAATTCATGGAGACTTTGGAGGACATCAAACATTGTATATTGGGCCCACCCATTGATAGATCATATGATGTCTGATCCATGGCGGGAACCATGTTTGCCATTATTTCACCAGAAACTCTCTGATTCTATTCTTTTCTTCAGATCCTACCATGCAAGGATATTGATCTCAAAGTTTGTTTGTTTTCCCATAAAAAAAATTTAAAATTTAAAAATTAAAAATTAAAAATAAAAAAAAAATCAAATTATTATTGTCATAAAAGATCTATTAATTTTTCAAATGTCAAAAAGCATCTATTTTTCCACTTGGACATATGACATGTCTATTCCAACTATTGGATAGTAAGAATATGATTTAAATTAGCAATGTGCCAAATTTCAGAGTCTAATACAATCAAATACATTTTTTTGTAATAGCATGCATGTCACTTTGTTCTGGAGTCTCCATCTGGTAGCATGTAGCTCCTTCCTAAACGGCTTCACTCTAACAACAGGTCATCCCTTCCGAATGAAGATTGGGACTGCGAATCAGCTAGTCTGATACTCCTGATACAAACCTTGGGAGAGCCCAACCTCATGAACCTACTTACAAGGTGAAGTAACCCAATGACATTTCAACCCATACCAAATCCCTTCCATAATATGAATGATATGGGATCTTAACATATAAATTGAAGTGAATGAAAATATCTAGAAATGAAGTTAAATTAACTTAGGGTCTATTTGATTTTGTTTCTCCTGTTTCTGTGTCTAGAAACAGTAAAAACAATTTTTGTTATTTCTGTAATAAGAAATGAGTTTTGGAATTGTAAAAAGATGTTTGATTTTTCTGTTTCCCGAAACGTTTTCAACAGTGCAGTCGAGTTCTAGGCATGAGTGAAGACACGACGTTGTAGGAATGCAACTCACGAGTGAAGGCATGACATTGGAGCTGCAGGTATGCTTTATGGAGATGAGCTTTAGAAGGATGAAGGCAATCCAAAACTATGAGCTTCGCACAACCAGGTTGGAATCGCCGCATTTGAATAGCGAGAATTTTCAACAATGGGTTGGGGTTTGGGTAGGTCGAGTGAAGTATCGGGTTTTTCACAATTTTTGTCTCTCCCACTTGTTTCTAGAAACAGAAAAACAAGTCTAACTTGTTTCTCCATTCCTGTTTCTAAACATAGAAATATGCATAAATTTCCATTTCTGTTTCTAAAAACCAGTTAAACAAAACAGAAAAATCAAACAATTTTTGAGGTGTTTTTCCGTTTCTAAGCAGAAAAAAACGAAAAAACCATTTCTGGAAACAAAATCAAACGGACAAATAGTTTACATCAAATTAATTTTCCTCGTATTTAAGAATAATGCAAATTTTATTTATGTCCCTTGCTTGTTCTTATTTTCCACTGCCCCATTTGTTTCGTTGTAAAAATTTTCCATGCAATCCATACATATTATATTTTACGTGAAATTTTCTTCCATATAAAATAATTCTACTATGTCAAATTTTGTATATTTTATAACAAACAGTGAAAAAACTTATTTTACATGATTTTTTTCTTTTTCCCACCTTTATATATCAAAACAAATATATCATTAAGAAAATCATTTCTATTTTCTTGTTGAAATATTATGTTAAGTAATTATTTTCTTGGTGAGAACATTTTTCTCTCTCAAAATGACTTACATGAACTTTACTTTCAACTAAAAATCTCATTATTTTTCCATTTTTATTTCTAACCAGAGAGAATTTTGAATGTGTTGACCTAAGACAGATTATTTTTTCTTTCCTGAGAAGCAGGTGGGTAGAGAAGAAAAGGATTAAAGGTGCTAATTAAGACCTGACCAGGCCAATTCAAGATCCTTATTACTATGACCTTGTAACAAGATTTCAAATTTTTTTCCCTCTCTCCAAGTTTAACAAAGATGGGTGAAATCTAACTTTTTCCCTCTCTATTTTACTTGGAAGACCAAAACAAGAAGCTCACTTATTTTTGTATTTTCCACATATAATATAAGGATAAAAATATATAAAATCCTAGATATACAGATTTTTTGAAAAATTAAATTTTCTACACATACCGATTGATGAAGGCCGACCATTGCCGAGTCCAAGTTTTAAATCCTTGATTGTACCTAGGCCCCTTTGATCTTTCTCTCTCATAAGAAAAAGAAAAATTCCCTTCCCTCCTGAAATGCAACTTTCCTATTTTTTTCTGTTTTGTGAATGTCTAAGACCTTATCTAAATGATGTTGTAAATCAACAGGGAGCGTTAGGTATTGTAGTTGACGCATCTTATGAACTGTTTAATCGTTGCTTTTGTCCTTTGTTGTATTATTTTACCTCTACCAAACAATCGCCATGATAAACTGCCATATCCGAACGTTTTCTTATTATTAAAAATATATATATATATATATATATTAAATCAAAAGTAGTGAATGGAATAATAAGAAAATGGTAGAGATATGTATATGTTGTCTGCTTATATTGGCATCTTATGTGCCAATCCAATAGTGGGTTAGGGAAGGAAACACACACTAACCTAGGAGTGGATGGCATATCCCTCGTAAGTCATGAAAGTGGGATAGGCATCATCATGATAGTAGTAGTAGTTTTGACTCCATAGTAATAGAAAATAATGATGATCCTTAGATGAGTGGATGAACTTTTTTCCATGGGAGATGAAAAATTTTCCCCAAATTATTTTTACAGAGGATTTCTGGAAAAAGGCAGGGTGGCCCTTGCACCACTGTGAGACCAATGGGAGCTTACGCAGAAATATAAATATGGGCATGATTTCTGTCTTCCATGAGGCACAAGGTTCCTTTTAGGTAAGGTTGTCAATTTGGAGCCATAACCGACCGTTTAAAATCGTACCAAATAAGAATTGGTGTGATTTTGGTATCAAAAAACATGAATTCTACTTGGTATGGTATGGTTTCAATATCTACGAATTAAACCATACCGGATTACCTAACTCTGAAACAAATTGAGTATACACATGTATAATAATTATATATATGGAAAAAAGAATCTTGAAAGGCTGCGTGCATGGCCGTTGTGCCCAAACACAGGGAAGGGCAAAATAACTCCCTTGCCCCCATGAAAGGTGGAAACCCCGCCAGTATCGATGCTTCCTCATGCGAGCCCATTGGCTTTTACGCTTGTACAGGGGTCATGCTTCCTTTTAGGGAACCCTTACCCTAATTATATATTATGTATCATTATATATGAGATACTGTTTACATTATATAGAGATATTGTTTATAAAACCATATAAAAAAATAGTATCGAAATAGAACCCATATAGAATCGTTTATGAAACTGAATAAAAATCATCGCAAAACCAAACCTACTTGATATGGTTTCGATAATTAAATAGCTTTTTTTTATTTAATTTTGTTTAGGTATAGTACATTTCTCTTTTTTGCCTCTTACATGGAATCAAAACCATACCAATTGACAACCTTACTTAGCTTCTTTTTTTAGCTTTCTATGAATGATTCCATATTCTTACTTCAGTTAAGGAGGTAGCCATTGTTCGAGATTGAAGAAGCTTTAAAGGTAGACATTCACCATTTGTAGCCATTGTTTGAGGAATGGAGGAAGCGAATCGGCAACAAAAAGCCCAATACTTTTTAAATGAGCATTATTAGCAAAAATTGGGAATTGCTTAGAACCTTACTTTTAATCAGGTTAAGAAGTAAGAGAGAATCTGAAGAAGAAAAGGGCAACACCCTGAATTCCGTTAAAACTTGTGGGACCCAATGATGTTTTTATGAATGCTCTCATTGGTGGTCCCGCACTGATGTAGGAACTGCCACCCACAGTACCCCTCCCAAGAAAAAGATAAAGAAAATTTATATTTTCCATTCTTCTATGGCTTATCTAATGGCTACCCTAGTGCGGGGTCTTGAAATTGGGATTGCTTTCCCTTCCCTAATTTGTCTCATAAAGTATCTTCTCTTCATTCCAATCAATCGAAACCCTAAAATTGGGTAAAAAGAAAGTCCAGACATGGGACCGGGCAGTGGCTGCAATATTATTTGTTTATGGAAAACTCTATAATGGGGAAAAGGGGTAGCCTTTGGCCATTTATTACCATATTTGGATATTGAGCAACTCCTTTCACTGTCATACTTACCTTAATTTGTTATAATCTCATATCAATCATATAGAGAGCTAATCTTACATAAATTACGAAAAAGATTTGACGTTGAATGATATAGTTTTGAGTTTCCTACCTTATAAACTGATTTATGAGATTTAAAAACAAAAAGAATTTGACGTGGATTGATATGTTCGCCCATTCCCTCAATGTTTTTTTTTTTTTTTTTTTCTCGGTAAGGTCCATTCCCTCACCTTATAGGCTGATTTATGGATTTATATTTTTGCCAAGGCAGTATCAACCCCAAATCAAATCCTCCCTTCTACAATAATTTTTATTTATTTATTTATTATTATTATTATTATTATTATTATTATTATTATTATTATTATTATTATTATTTTTAATATCTTAGGATGGATAGGGGACCTCTTCCACTTCTCCAAGTTTTGATGCTTCTTTGAGCCAACGAACCTCTACAAGTCTTCAACTCAGGAGGGCTTAGCTTTATTACTACTGTGTTGTTTAAAGCCTGAGGTGAATAATTTGGAAGAGTAACATGGTCAACCGTTCAACCGTTGTTACAGGGTGACCACAAGATGGTACTGGACAGGAGAAAAAAGGAAAAAATTGTCTCGAGAAAGTCCAAATTCTTTAATATATATGTGTGTGTACCTCCCTCGGCCCCTCCATTGTTGTTTTCAGAGCTGTCCGTGTGCTCGCTGTCATGATTTAATGCAGAGAGAGTGGCTATCGGTTTGAATGAAAAAACTCTTTAATTTTCTCCTCTCTTTTCTCGCAGGATTCAAAGACTTTGAATTGAAGCTTTTGAAGTTGGAAGTCGAAAGTTGAAACTTGAAAATTCAGCAGAGAAAATCTCTGACCATTTGAAACTTGAAAGTAGAAGAACAACATCCATATACTTAATTCATTCCAGAATTGATGAATCATCTCGAATACTTAAATCCTTAAACAAAGAAACCCACCTGCAGATTTCTCATTTTGAGACTTGAAAATGTGGTTTACTATTCAAACTTCAAAGATAATTGATATTAAGAAACCCGTATGAACTCCACTTCTATGAAGAGAGAAACTTACGAAAATATCAAAACACAGTTACACGCGCAGAGAATAGGAAAGAAACTCAAAAGACATATTTCCTCTTTCCACAATAGAACTGAACAGTTGATTTCATTGAAGAGGATTGATGGCTCAAACAAAGAAAATGGCAGGGGACGAGAGAGAGAGAGAGAGAGAGAGAGAGAGAGAGAGAGAGAGAGAGAGAGAGAGAGGACCCTACCTCACATTTGGACAGATGGGTTACCCTGAGAACGATAGATGGGATAACCTGCCATTTTTATGGTAGAAAGAGGGTTTTTTTTTCTTTTTTATAAAAATCTCTTCACTCTTATTCGAGATCAGATCAGGGTCATGTACGAGGATATTTTCAAATACTCTTGTTAATATAGAATCAACTTTCTCTTTTTTTATTTAATAGATTCTAAATTCACGGACAAAAAACATACAAGAATCTTATATGCTCTTGCGCTACTCAATATCTCATTCCAAGATAGCCGCTTAACCAGTTTCACCCAAGTCTTCCTATTCATTTGCCATCATTTTTTTTTTTTTTTCACTTTTTGTTCCAAAAAAATAGAAACAGACCATAAGTGCACCAAACATCTTATTCCATTTTTTCGTTCTAATAGAATGAAAAAACTCTAAAATCATTATTTTAGAACGATACCAAACAGAGCCAGAGAGAAAGAGAGAGAGAGAGGACCCTACCTCACATATGGACAGATGGGTTACCATGAGAACGACAGATGGGTTAACCTGCCATTTTTTTGGTAGAAAGAAGGTCCCTTCATTTTTTTTTTTTTTGATAAAAATCCCTTCACTTTTATACAAGATCAAATTAGGTTCATGTACGAGGATATTCTCAAACACTCTTGGTTTGTGGATATAGAATCAACTTTCTTTTTCTTCATTTAATAGATTCTAAATCCACAGACAAAAAACATACAAGAATCTTGTATGTGAATCTGACCCTCAGTGCTCTTGCACTACTCAATACCTCATTCCAAGGGGTTGAAATTGTCTGTAATTCCCATCTCGTACAATTCTATGCAATACCACCTTCAGGCGGTGACACGTGTATTGATACTAATACAATGGTCTAGATCTGGTACAACTAATAAAACATTAAATCAATGAAAATGCATTTAAATCAGATCTAGACTATTATATTGATATCAATACACGTGTCACCGCCTGAAGGTGGTATTACACAGAATTGTACGAGATCAGAATTACAAACGATTTTTTTCCCATTCCAAGATAGCCGCCTTAACCAGTTTCACCCAAGTCTTCGTATTCATTTGCTATCATTTTTTTTTTTTTTCATTGCTGTTATTCGTAGGA
Source organism: Macadamia integrifolia (assembly GCF_013358625.1). Lineage (NCBI taxonomy): Eukaryota > Viridiplantae > Streptophyta > Magnoliopsida > Proteales > Proteaceae > Macadamia > Macadamia integrifolia. The sequence goes on along the minus strand of NC_056560.1, from coordinate 34,451,119 downwards.
TTAATTACATTGCCACCCCTTTTAATTTCTCTTATTATTATAATTATTCTTTGCAGTTCTGATAATTACTTTGTCCCCCTACAGTTGACAGTGTGAAGACTCTTTGAGATTTATCGTTCGGAGCTGACGTGGCTTGTGTACTACTCTTTTTAAAGACAGAAATGCCCTTTTGGTGAAGTGATGTTCCAGTTATACCCTTGTCATTCTTCTCCAACCTTACCCTTCAAACCTGTTAGATTGAATATTGCAATTCCTTTCTCCATTACTACAGAGAACTCTTAAGTTCCTTCGACCAGAGGTAAGCATCATCAAATTGGAGTGAATCATGGTCGCGGTTGAGAAGCATCCTTCAGCCAGGCGACTCCACAGGTGGCGGGGACGACGTGGATCTAGGAGGGGTGGTGCGTTGCAGTTCTGGTGCTTCGATAGGGAAAAAGGAAGGTGAGTGATCTCGGAGTGTGCTCAGAGAGAGCTCAGAGAGAGCTCGGAGAGAGGTTGGAGAGAGCTCAGAGAGGTCGGAGAGAGCTCAGAGAGCTCTGAACAGTTCATCTTGTTCACACGACTGAAAACTGACAATGTGAGTTAAATTTCTGCTCTAGAATTCAGGGCACAAATCAATCTATTGGTTTTTTCTTCTCTATTGCTTTCCTTGCTTCAGTAATTTGGGATTTTCCTAGCTTAGTTAAACTGGAATTGTTGTTTGCAGTTAGTGATTTAGGGGTTTTGGTTTTGATTGAGACTTTAGTGAAATTTTGGGTTTTTCAATTTTACGATTTTTGGGGTACTGTTCTTCATACATACCCTGATTTTGAATGCATAAAGTTGTAGTTTTTCTTTGGGGTTAGTTATTGTAATGCCATGCTGTTAGATTGTAGTGTGTGTGCTATGAAACATTTGTGGATTTAATAGATTTTGGTTATGTAATCTCTATGCAAAATGGACTTGTTCACTGTTTCGTATTATTATGATGGGAATGTGGTAGAGAAATTGGTTGACAGAGACAGATTCAGTTACTATGATGGGAATGTGGTAGAGCAATTGGTTGACAGAGACAGATTCAGTTACCTAGAAATGCTTCATGATATATAAAGTACTGTCCTCAAGCATATATCAGATGAAAAAAGTGTTAAATTTTCTTGCAAATCCATACTACCCAGTGATGTTGAAGAATTGGATGTGTGGAATGATGATTCAGTGATGCAGTTGTTCTCCATCTTTGATGAGGTGAAGTGTTTCCAAATAATTGTCTATAGAGTGCAAGAGAGTCAGCTCTTCACTGATGATTGTTTAATTAATGGACACAAGAGAAGTATAATTGGTAGGTCTGTTGAGACAGAATTCGTTGTCAATGACAACATTGGGATTATTAGGAAACCAAAGAAGGATGTTGTGAGGGGTGGTGCCAAAGATGTTGTTAAAGGGAATTTTGCTAGGAGGGATGGTGCACCAGATGATTATGCAAGGGATGCTTCAGGGAATTTTGCTAGGAGGGGTGGTGCAAC
>NC_056560.1:34384431-34447030 GCF_013358625.1 Macadamia integrifolia | reverse complement strand
TAATTTATGTCCAATTGGTGTAGTCCAATTACTTTTGATTTTGAAACAAGTAATTTATATCCAATAGGTGTAGTCCAATTATTCGTGGTTTGAAGCAGGTAATTTGCATATCCAATACTCTTGATTTGAAGCAGGTAATTTGCATGTCCAATACTTCTTACATTGGAGCATGCAAATATATGCTGCCAAAATTTTTACCTAGTTTACAATGGGATACTAACACAAACAATAAAAGAATCGATAATAACACAGAATAAAATGGGGTGTCATATATATATATATATATATATATATATATGAAAGTATACATAATCATTCACCAGATAACCATTCACCATTACAATGTTAAAAAGCCAACATCTCCATACTAACTAATAATAACAACACCCATTGTCCTATAAGACCCAACAAATACTAATATTCATTTGTTTACATCTAACTTGTTGATTGCATCAAGTACATCTCTCAATGTCCTCGTGTGAACCTCTGACTCTTTAATTGCGCCTTCCAGATAACCTTTAACACACTCTAGAGAAGGGGTAGGAGTTGTAGAAGTAGATGTCATCATGTCTATTTCACCACTGGACATATGTGTACTACTCTGGCTGATATATATAGGATTTACCTCTGACATCCATTTGAACTTTCCACATCCCTTGTTGTCAACCTGTGAATCAAGTAAAATGATTGTCATACATGTTTAACCCCAAAAAGAAAAAGAAAAAAAAAAAGAAAAAAAAAAAAAACAAGTTTTTGTATATTGAAAATGGATGAATACATACCCTAGTTGAAAGTGGACAACACCAAAAGGATCGACCATAATTCGTACCTGTCTTTGTTGTTCTAACCTTACATTCCTACAAGTACAAGTTCTATATTGATTTTCCCACAAGAAAAATGAACAACCATTTGGACATTTGAAGTAATCCTTCCCAACATTTTCCCTTTCTTTGTTGTGTATAATGTACAGATATTACCACATATCTCACATTTTGCAATGTTTGGTTGTTTCTGGATGGATGTTATCTATTAAAATGACATATCATCTAGGTCAAATAAACTCCACTTACACAAAGTTAGTAATCATCTCTATAGAAGGAACCAAAAACTCACTCACTGATAATATAGTTCTGTCTGAAAAAGTGTTCTACCTAAGTACTATGATCATGTCATGAAGCTTAAAATTTCAAACAGTAAAGGGATACCAATTGCCATACAATTTCTACAAGATGCCACCAATCTGAATAGTATGATCATGCCATTTGGCTTAAATAGCACTTTATATTACCTCACATCTTTCACAAAAAACTGCTACCGAATCACATCATTGGAATCCTGGCTATTGGAATCACATTGTGTTACACCCGTGCCCTAACCAGGTCTAATTTAGACTTTTATGATAGATCTCAGACCGGAGATATGGAGTACCGATGGGTTTTGGCTCACGGTAGCTCATTGCAAGAAGGGAAGGGAGGACCCCACTTGTGCATTGCATGCCAATCTAAATAGAAAGGATTCAAACCTTTCGATCCTAAGCAGTAAGTAACCTGACACCTCCCTATCCAAGTCTCGGCATGTACCAAAATTGTTGGAGAATCATGCATATAACACAAGGTAACTCCCGTAGAAGAACTCAGAGGGGACAACAAGCATTCAAGGTAGAACACTGCCTTGACCACCGTAAACAAGGCCACCAGAAATAGTCTGGGCAGGATCTGGTGACCCTAAATCCCGTGGCCTAATTGGCCATTGATTGGGTTCTGATTCCCGTGGACCCCACCACTCGCATCATGAGTAGCCCCAGATGACCCCACATACTCTCCCACACCTTCCTCATGACTTGTATACCCCATGAGTCTAAGGAGGTGGGCTCGCATGTCTCGAACGATGGAATAACCTATTTAGACTGAACAAGTGCTCAGCCAAACGAACCTTAAGTCCCTCACTTACTATTAAAGGAGAAGTGAGTTCATTTCTCACTTCTCACTTGTCCAAATCGTGGAAGGGAGAGAAAGGAAGGAGAAGAAGGAGAAGAAGAAGAATAAGAGGAAGAGGCTCACTTTGGCTCCCAGCTTTGCACCTAGCTGTCGGAACCCTTGTGGGAGGTAAGTGCTACTTCCCCTACCTCCCTCCTTCTCCATTTTGAACTTGTGTAATTGTACAAGGGAGGGAATCACCCTGTTTGAGGGGTGAGCCATGACCCCGGCAACTCCCAGAGTTCGGGTGAGTGTCACTTCACTCCCCTGGTGTGGTTGCCGAGCTCAAACCAAGCCGGGTGAGCTCCAGTAATACTTCTGACCAAATGACTAGTTAGGGTTTCCACCGTTGGGATGCCGTATCTCCCAAATGGCTCGGCGAAATCAGAACTTCTTTGGCTTAAAATGGAGGCAGGGAGATCCTCTATGAACTCCATGGAACAAATCTTGATAGTCGGGCCCGAGCCAGAAAGCTCCAAATCCCATGGACGATTTCTGTGCTTCCATCGAAAATAGCCTGGGCAGGATCTAGTGGCCTATTTTCGGTGAAGTCCCAACTCATATGAGCTCTCTATTGGGTCCACTGAAAATATCAGTGGTGTTTTTAGTAGAAATTCCCATATTTTTGGTGGACTTCTTCCCTGTTTTCAGTGACCTGTCTGTGCTGTCAAAAATTGACAGTACGTATACCCTTTAGGGGTAAGCCCTATGTGTCCCCTTTGGTGTCTTCGACATGTGTTAACACCCGATTACTCTTGTACTTAGGACAGAGATAAGCACGTGCAACGAGGCCAATCATGAGTTGATACCGGTTGATACACTTGGAACCTGATCTAAACCAAGTTGGAAACAAAGTGACGAATGCTTGACTTTAGTTTATGGTGTGTTTCATATTTACATAATTGCTCACACGTGTTAGAATTATAAATGCTTCTAATTGCTAAATTTCATATGTGAATATCATGATATGTTATTTTCATTGAATTGTTATGTTATAAAATTGGAATTATGATATGTGATGAATGTTGAGATGTGCAACGGGATCCAATGTGGCCGAGGTGGTTCCGATACCATGATCGTCGTGCGGATGTTGCATTCATGCATTGTGTATGTGCATTAGATTAGATATACTCATGGATTACACTTTGTGGCAGATGGTGATTCCGGTATTGTGCACTCCGGGACTATACTTAAAAAGGGATACGCTTTGTGGCTGATGGTAATTTCGGTATCATGTAGTCCATACCCAACTGCTTGTATGCTAGTTTAGGCTTAGAAATAGATGCGATGTGGCCGATGGATGATTCTGGTATCGTATTCCATACCAATTATACCATTTTGCAAGGCATATAGAATACTGTGATTAGGTGACATTCCCTATGCTACGTCCCCTTGCCAACAGGGGATAAGGTGTTGGATAACCCGATAGTGGTATGTTCGATTAACCTTTAAGGAATTCCACACCTGCGGTATGATGTGATTGTTGTCGGAGGTGGGAAATATTCTGACGTGGCTGATGGTGATTTTGGTGTCATGACTGCCAGGAGGGGGTGCATTTGCTCCTACTCATGACTAAGGTTTGTATTGCTAGGTGATCGATGTGCAAGTTTCAAGATTAGGGATACAGCCTAATGTGTCGTAGTAGTATTTACTAGACTTAGTTGTATGTTAGGTGGATTAATAATCAAATAAATTGCATTATTCATATCATGGACTATGTGTTTACTTTATGCACTCATGTCATAATGGATAATATGTATATGTGTTTTGGGAGTGTATGAATTCCACCCTTCATGAGGTAGTTGGAGCTCACTCCTCGTATATATTGCTTTTTGGATGAAGATGTAGGTACAGTAGTGCCATTGGGATGTGACTCTACTTTCTCTGGACCTAAGTACGGTGGTAGTAACTGGTGGATTCCAGAGGTCGAAGAACATGATCCAGGTTGTGCCTGTGACACCTGTGCATATGCGACACCTTGAGATTCTTGGTGCCCTTTTTTTTTTTTTTTAATACAGAACTGGTTAATGGTATTCTTATTAGACTTAATATATGTAAGTTATGGGTATATGTAATTGAATAACTTAGTTATGGATTATCTTATCATTAAACGTTTCCCCCATTTGAACTATATTCCATTATTTTATACTCTGATTCCATTGCAATTGTTCTGGTGGTTCGGTGTTGTGAGGTTGTGAATGTTAAGGTACTGCTATCAGAGATCTTGGTAGAGGTGTAAGACGACACCTCTGGTATCCCATAACGGGAGTTGGGGTGTGACAGCTTGGTATCAGAGCGCAATGCTCTGCCTTAACTCACAACCTAACCAAACCTTGATTTCTTGAGGATTAGTAGTAAAATAAAAATCTCAAGACAACTAATAATAGAAATGCACAAAGTAGGAGACAAGTATAGGTGTCAAATTCGTTTCATTATATATATAAGGAACTGAGTACATAAGCTGACACCAAATTTTCTCAAATAAAATGAAAGCAAGGAAATCCTAAACTAGCCTGACTCTCTAGGAAATTAAAACTGACATAAGCAAATGAAAGAAATAAAGGTGCATAACTAAACCTAAAACAGTTTAACTGAAAATTAAGCCGGCTGAGCTAGAAAGCATAAGACAAGGAAATCCTAACGCTACTATGGCACCATAGGCCACTACTCCTATTGCTCAAGTTGATGCTCCTCCTGGTCCTAACCCTGGCCTTGGTTCTGACTTTGACCTCTGTGCTCTAGACCTTGGCATAGGAACTCCAAAGTATAGGACCATCTCCTGCATCTCCTGGCAATGGTGGCAACCCGAACATCAAAGAGGCAATAGCTCCTATCCATGCTCTATATACGGTTGTCTATCCTAGGATGTTGTTGGTGGTATCCAGACAGGCCATCACATCATTCAGCCTGTAGGGCCTCGAGCCCCTAGGATCCCTAGAAGAAGAAGCCACTGTAGTCCCCATAGTCCTTGGGGGTGGTGGTGGAAATACCCCTAAAGTGGGAATACCATACTACATGGGTGGATCAGTAGCCTCTTGATCTTCCATGTGACCCTCCTCTTGGTCACCCACATTACTACCTCCCAACTGATCCTCTACATCCATGGGCTGTAGCCATTCTTCCCCCTCCTCTTTGTCCATAACCTCGTCCATGTTGAGGGTTATCTTCTTCAAGGACTCTTGGTTAAAGTCAATGACATCAATCCCAAGTCTTTCCTCTTCCTCCAACTCCACCCTAAACTGGCCAAACATTGTGGTCAGTGACTTGCAGTAGCAGAGATTCTTGACCCTGTGATTAGCCTTCACTACCATGGTCCTTACTAGTAGGTAGGGATGACGGAGTGGCACTCCCATATAGACACAATAGGTGTAGGTGACGTAGGCCTGCAATACCAACGCCTCATCATAGTGCCCGCTCCTGGGTAGGACATTTAGCTGAATCATTCTGCAAACCACCTTGGGGCTAGCACGATAGTTAACAGTACGATGCCACCCAAAGGCTCCTTCGTGAGCATGCGGTCCATCTCCACCTGGACGTCGAGGTTCTAAAATTCATAGGATGGAGTCCTAGGAGGACACCAGGCTGATTCCCCCTTATTGGAAATCCTCAGAATCATGGCTAACTCCTCCATGTTGAAGGAGATATCAACCCCCTTCACCCTTGAGGTAATCCTCATGTCTTCAGTGCCACGATTCTCACACCGAAGGTCGTAATAGAAATACCTCACAAGCCAGGGATAGTATAGCCTATCCGGCTTCAATATGTGGTACCACCCCATAGCATCGAATCGTTTTCGAATACGAATCCATTAAAAATCCCTCACACACACATATTTCTCGAGATCAACATTCTTGTACTAGAAGGATTCCCAACGGTCTTGTTCAACCAGGGAATGGAACCAAAAGTGATTATATTGCTCCTCGGTGGGGAGAGCCTGTTGTTGTTGAGTGGAGGCACGACAGGGAAGGGCTCTACATCTAAATATGATCACAGTGAACAAATACCTGGGGATTTGAAAAATCAAAACCTAGGTTATGAGATAATGCCCAAATCAAAGCCAAAAATCTCAAAAACCTAGGTTAAAGAAAGAGAGAAACTCACCTTGAATGCGTAGATGGCAGAAATCAGGTGAGAAGACACATGCAAATAGTGGGGAAGAATTGGGGCAAGCTTCCTTGGTTGTCTCCTCTCTTTATCCACAAGAAAATTAGGGTTTTGGTGAATAAGGAATGACCCTGCTCCTTATATATCGTGCTAGGAATCCATCGGAAACAAGGTCACCGAAAACACTGGACCTGGATCCGATGGTTGTTTCTGATGAAGAAATTTTTTGACATTGGCTATTGTTTTGCTCACCGAAAATATGACTGATATTTTTGGTAAAATGTCAATATTTTTGGTGAGGGTTACAGTGTGATTTTTTATTTATTTATTTATTTTTTTAATTATTGGGAAATTTATCGCGCCACTCCCTGGAGAATGCCACAATGATAAGACCACCGCCTCTGTTTCACCAAGTTATTCTCAGACCCCCTACCGTCAGTCACTAGTAAGTGAAGAATCAAAATGACCATTATACCCTTATCATTAAAACTCATTTTTTAACCCAAAGCTGATCGAAGCTGCGATCAAAATAATTGAATGGAAACTGAACCTGAATTGAGTAGAAAGATATGGAGAACTCAATTTCAGTGCTAATGCGAACCAAAATCTTGAAACAGATGATTCTATACGGAGACAACAAGGTTGGACAAAAACCCTTAATAAGAATCCCAAATAAAGATAAACCCAACATAGAGGGACAGAGGAGCCAAGAAGTAGGAAAAATAGAACATAAGGAAGATCAGAACCAAAACCCATTACAAACATTCACTAAATCCGCAAAAATGGTTCGTTCATCAACATTTTCTTTCATTTTCTATGAGAAACGATGAGAAATAAAAACAAAAAAGGTACAAAAAAGAATTGAAAAACTCACAGGAGACGAATTGAATATGGTAGAATCATTTCCTGAAGAAACCACTAATCGGTGGCGCTCCTCGTTGAAGAAGAATCTTGTTCCCAATTCTTGAGATGGGAATTTAAGAACCCCTGCCATAATTTCTTTTCTTGCTTTTCCATACTTTCTCCCTTTAATTCATTTGTGTCTTGCACACACATAGTTTCGACTCTCTCTTGGGTATGGGAAATTACAAACAAAAATGAACTGAAAAGGAAGGAAGGAAGAATGAGAGCGAGAGAGAGAATATTTTAGAGAAGAAAGAGAAGATTCTGAAAAAATCTAGCGATATGTATAATGGGGATATTAGTTTTTAAGCAGAGAAGAGAGGAGAGGAGAGTGGGGGTTTTGCCTGGTTATACCCTTATCATTAAAACTCATGGTTAGAGGGGTTTTGCCTAGTCGCTGCTATCCCTGTTGGTCATCGATGCCATTGCCACCGTAATCTCCGGTACTTTGAACGATTGTCGGTGGTCCAAATCTATCCATTTGGGAGAAAAAAATATAACTTACTATAAGGGTATTTTAGGTACTTCATATTTAATAAGGGTATTTTGACATTTAAAATAAAATATAGTAGCTGACATCAGCATATAAGGTATATTCTTTAACAGTGACTGATGGTAGGGGGTCTGAGAATAATTTGGTGAAACAGAGGGGGTGTTCTTATCATTGTGGCATTCTCCAAGGGGTGGCATGGTAAATTTTCCTCAATTATTTTTCTTATTGTTTTTGGTTGATTGGTTGTTGGAATGAGGCATGTGGTCGTATGTGCCACCATGTGGACCCCTCATATGCATGTTAAAAGATAACATGCTAATTGCACAATTATGATTGACTAACGGGATTCCCCAACAAGAATCATATCACGATAGAGCAACTGATCTCATTCTTGTGTGCCACCTCCTGCTTCCCCTATGTGGAACCTAGGTAGACCACGTAATGTGCCGTTCGCCCCACCCATTCTCATGGCCCAAGATGTTACTGCCACAATGGGAAACATGATGCATGAAGTGGAAGAATGGTAAGCCCAATTTATGGCCAGGATTGATGCCCAGATCCAAGCAACCATAGGAACCCAAAATGCATCACCTGCACCTCTTACTCCACTAGTGCCAGCCCCAATACCTGCTGGCTCCGCCACCCCCTCAAACATCCGATGGGGTGCAAGTGCAAGGTCAAGTTCAAGGACAAGCTCAAGTACACGTGGAAGGGTGGACCAATCTAATGAAGATGACAGAAAAGTTCCAAAGGCTTAGGCCCCCATACTTCTCCAATGTGGGCCAACATTAATTGTTGCCATCAAGATGGATTGGGGGTATGGAGAAGATTTTAGGCTGATGGGCTGCATTGACGAACAAAAGATATTATGTGCAGGCTACCAACTACAAAATGAGGTTGATGCTTGGTGGAGGGCCATTGAGACCATTCTGAGGGCAAACAACCCGAACCCCACTTGGGAAGATTTCAAAGAGACCTTCTTTCGAAACTACTTCCCTGAGAGCTTTCGGGATAGGAGAGAGGGTGAGTTCTTGAACTTGGTGCAAGGGTCCCATTTCGTACTGGAATATCAGTAATGCTTTGATGAGCTATTCTACTTTGCTCTTGAGCACATCCGATGTGAACGGGCTAAGGCCAAGAAGTTTGAAAAAGGGTTGAGGGCAAGTATTAGTTCAATAATGGTTGGGTTGAAATTACAAACTTATGCTTAGGTGGTTCAAGTAGCCAAGTCAATTGAGAACCGACACAGAGACAACTTCACAGCACAGAAAGGAATGGAGAAGAGGCCCATAGGGTCTACTGATTCTAAGGGAGCAAGTAAGCTTTCTAGAGGCCATTATGTCAACCAAACTTTAGTTCAGTTTACGAGGCCGGATGTGAGCCACGTCTCTCAATCATCTTGATCCAGTGGTGGATCTTAGTCCATGGGTTCTAACTCCCGATGCTTCAATTGTGACCAACCCGGTCGCCTAGCCTGGATATGCGCCCACCGTTGACCAGTTGATACACCCTATACCTTGCCTCCTAGACCCCAACAAACCTACCCAATAAGCAAACTAGTGCAGGACCAACTAGGCAATAGACCACAAGGAAGAGTGTTCGCTATGACAGTGGAAGATGCAGAAGCTACACCAGGTGTGGTGACAGGTACCCTATTGATTGCATTATTGCTTGCACATGTGTTATTTGATTCAGGAGCCTCTTATTCATTTGTGTCTCCAATATTTACGAGAAAGATGGGGATTAACCCACTGTTTGGTAGTTAGTACACCCACAGGAAGTGTGGTGGGTTTGAACTATGTGTATGAGCCATGCCTGGTAACAATTAGTGGACATAACTTGAATGCACACTTGATTGAGTTAGACATGACCGACTTCGACGCGATCTTGGGAATGGATTGGCTATCTGCATACGAAGAAAGTATGCTATGTGTAGAAAAGGTGATAATCTTCATACCCCGTGATGAGGAAGAATTTACTTTTAAGGGAGATAAACCCAAGAAACCCAAGAAAGTTATTATATCAGTATTCCAGATAAAAAAGTTATTGTATCGAGGATGTCAAGGCTACTTCACATCTGTGAAAAAATACTAAGGTAGAGATCAAGCCATTGACCGAATTGGATGTGGTAAGGGATTTTCCCGATGTGTTCCCAGATGATTTGATGAGATTGCCCCCGGACTGAGAGACAGTTTGTTATAGACTTACTCCCAGGGTCGGTACCTTTGTCAAAGGCCCCTTACCGCATTGCCCCCACCAAATTAAAGGAATTACAAGTACAACCTTAGGATCTTTTAAAGAAGGGATTCATTAGACCTAGTTGTCACTGTGAGGAGCACTAGTATTGTTCATCAAGAAGACGGACGGAAGTATGAGATTGTACATTAATTATCGAGAGCTTAATAAGCTAAGAATCAAGAACCGGTACCTTTGCCAAGAATTGATGACCTATTTGATCAATTGCTAGGAGCTAAGGTATTTTCCAAGATTGACCTTAGATCAGGTTACACCAGCTCAAGATCAAGGATAGTGATGTCAGCAAGACAACTTTCAGATCTCAATATGGACATTTCGAGTTCCTAGTGATGTCATTTAGGTTGACAAACGCACCAGATGCATTTATGGATTTAATGAACCGGGTATTCCAGGATGTTTAAAATAAGTTTGTCATTGTGTTTATCGATGACATCTCGGTATACTCCAAGAGTACAAAAGAACATGTTGTCCACCTAAGATTGAACTACAATGTCTGAGAGAGAAGCAACACTATGCCAAGTTCAGTAAATGCGAAGTCTGGTTGTCTCAAGTGGCATTCTTTGGCCACATTTTCTCAAATAAGGGCATAGAGGTTGACCGAGGGAAAGTGAAGGCAGTTCTAGAGTGGGACACTCCCAAGAATGTGGTAGACATTTGTAGTTTTCTGGGATTGACCAGATACTATAGGAGGTTTATTGAGAATTTCTCCTATATTTCACCAGATACTATAGGAGGTTTATTGAGAATTTCTCTTGTATTTAGGCACCAATGACCCGACTCACATGAAAGGGTGTGAAATTTGAATGGTTTGATGCTTATGAGAAAAGCTTCAAAGAGCTAAGGCAAAAGTTGGTATCAGCACCGGTCTTGACTATCCCAACTGGTATAGGTGGTATGGTTGTGTACAGTGATGCTTCCAAATTGGGATTGGGTTGTGTGCTCATGCAGCATGGGAAAGTCATTGCCTATGCATCCCGCCACTTAAGAACTATGAAAAGAACTACCCCACCTATGATTTAGAGTTGGCAGTTGTGATATTTGTCTTGAAGATTTGGTGGCACTACTTATATGGTGAGAAGAGTGAGATATACAGTGACCACAAGAGCCTCAAGTATTTCTTCATCTGGAAGGAACTTAACATGAGGCAGAGGCATTAGTTAGAATTGATGAAGGATTATGACTATACTATCCACTATCATCTAGGGAAAGCTAAGGTAGTAGTTGATGCACTTAGTTGAAAATCACAGGCACTAACTCTTACATCACTAACCACCAATGAGCATCTTATTGAAGAGACCAGGAAACTGGATTTAGAGCTACTAGTGGAAGGTGTCAACTTTTCATACTTAGCATTGGTAATGCAGCCTAGCCTAGTGGATAGAATTACTGCAGCTCAGATTACAGATGTAGAGTTGCAGATATTAATAGTAGACTGCAAGGAAGGGAAATAGAAGGACCCAGATTTCTCCTTGATTGAAGGGAAAATTCTTAAGTTCAAGGGAATGTTGTGCATGCCCAGTGAGGGTGACTTGAGAGATACCATTTTGAGAGAATCACACAGCTCTTCGTACTCCATTCACTCCAAAAACACCAAAATGTACAACGATCTGAAAGGTTCCTACTGGTGGAAGGGAATGAAGAATGTTGTAGCCACACATTTGTCAAAGTGCCTCATCTACCAACAGGCCAAGGTAGAAAGACAAAGACTCTAATGGGTTACTACAGTCACTTCTTATTCCAAAGTGGAAATGAGAGAATATCACCATGGACTTTATCACAAGATTACCTTGCACAAGTAAGGGTATGGATGCCATTTGGGTAGTTGTTGACCACTTGAACAAAGCAGCTCACTTCATCCCAATAAAGTTACCTTCTCCATAGACAAGTTGGCCAAGCTATATATCGACAACATCATCCAGCTGCATAGTGTACTAGTTAGCATCATCTCTGATCGAGAACCCAGATTTACTTCTAAATTCTGGACATATGTGTAGAAGGCTATGGGTACCCAACTGAATTTCAGCTTGGTATTTCACCCACGGACGGATGGGTAGTCAGAGAGGACTATCCAAACCTTGGAGGACCTACTTCGAGCATGTGCTTTGGTCATGAGTTACAGATGGGATGAGCACATCTCCCTTATTGAGTTCTCCTACAATAGCAGCTATTAGGCCACCATCGGTATGGCTCCATTTGAAGCACAGTATGGTAGGAGATGTCAAACTCCTCTCTATTGGGATAAAGTTAGTGAACAACATATCCTAGGTCTAGATTTGATACAGGCCACTAGTGAGAAAGTTAGTGTGAATAGATAGAGAATCAAGGCAGCTCAGTCCAAACAAAAGAGTTATACGGATGTCAGAAGAAAGCATATGGAGTTTGATGTGGGAGACAATGTTTTCTTGCAGATCTCCCCAGTTAAAGGGGTGATGCAGTTTGGCAAGAAGGGAAAGTTGAGTCCTAGGTATATGGGATCATATGACATATTGGAGAGGATAGGACTAGTGGTATACCGGATAACCTTACCACCAGAGTTGGAGGGCACCCGTAATGTTTTCCATGTATCCATGCTAAGAAATACATACCTGACCCAACTAATGTCTTGACATACGTACCTCGTGAGTTGAATGAGGATTATGCCTACATAGAGTTCCTGGAGAAGAATGTTGACTAGAAAGACCACGTCCCCCACAATCGTACAGTTTCATTCATCAAGGTGAAGGACATGAACCACCTAGAATAAGAAGCCTCTTATGAGCAGGAAGACGAAATGAAAAAGCAGTATCCATAGTTATTTGACTTACTAGGTACGTTCAATTTCGAGAACAAAATTCTTATAAGGTGGGGGGGGGGTGTTATGTCACGCCCTGTTCACATAGAACTGAACCAGTGACAGGGTTCCCTCCGGGTAACCCAAAACTGTCAGGATCATCTAATACAGTAACCAAAACACAGTAACCCACATGTATAAAATAATGTAATTTCAACGGAAGTCTTGTTAAGTATAAGTACCTATAAATCCCCATATAATCTTGATACCCAAATTGTTATACATAGTATAATTACATGTGGGCCCGTAGGCATGATATTTATACAGGAAATAAAAATTTAATTATCGAGAGCACAAAAGGGGTGTATACCAAAAGAATAAAAAAGAACTGTAAAGAGAAATCTGCTACTGTTGCCCTGCAGCATAGTTCTCGCACAGGTAACTGTTACCGTGATCGAATCCTTCTGGAACCCACCAATCCCCCACTGGGGTTTTGTTGATGGGACCCGACATAAGTTCCTCTACCAAGTAGCCTACACAATCATCTAAAAAAAATGTGTACACAAGGGGTGTGCTCACTAGCTTAGTAAATGGAAAGAGAGACTCACAAAAGCAGTTGCAATCAAATGATACTAAATGCATGCAATTCATTTTAATCCTATTTCACCTAAGCAACATTTACTCGATCATAGGTTACGTGCTACTCAAAACCACAGTGCGAGTATGCCCTGGGTACGAGACAAGTTCCCCATCCCACGATACGCCCATAGGGTTATCGGAAAAGGCTAGGCGTGAGCACTCAAAAAAGTAAATCGCCAAACTATAGCAGAAAATAAAAATAGTATGATTGGCCCTCTGAATATATCATTAAAGTTGTTGACTATCCTAATGATCAGTTGGGAGTACTTCTAACCGCCACAGGAGGCCGCGATCGGTGGTTCCCCTAGTGATAACCAACATATAAACAGCTATTGAGAAGGGTCGTAGCATGAGGGAATATGAAATCTTAACCACATGCTCCGATATGAGATAGTACGACTGTATAGTACTTCTACATCCCTTTCCATGGTGCACCAATGCATTCTTTTTCAAGCCAACTACGGCATCTACTCTAGGAATCATATACATATTTGGTAAATTCTCATTATAATCCATCCATGAATAAATCAATGCTCAAGAATTCACAACAAATAACGAACAATTGGAAATTTATAGATACAACATGTTCATTTCTAAATGCCTCCAATAGCAGTCAAGCATATGCATGAGAATGGCATTTGTAATGTCAAAATGATATGTGAATAAACAAGATGCCAAAAACACTCCCAAAGTAAGATCAAACTCCTCTCTCCACTTACTTATTCTTGTAGGAGTATATGCACTCGCGGTATGGGTAAGATCCAAAGTGAAGACAAATGTCTCTAAACCTAAAACAAATAGGAATTTAGAATATGTCCATTTCAGAATTATAAAAAGACGTAAGATATGGTCACAACACGCTTAATAGTGTGAAGAAGGTTTTCAGTGAGTTTGAGTTCCATCGGAGTTCATTTGGGCTACAGGTGAGTCATACAGGTGAGTAGGAGAACTCACCTGTGCAAACTGCCCAGGCAGATAGCACACAGACACAGACCGACGGGTCATACCGGTGGGTCTGGTACCCACCAATCCTACCCACCGATAGGTCCAGAGGGAACTGGTGGGTGCTACCGATGGGTCTAATACCCGTCGGTCCTACCCATCAATAGGCCTAGCTATGACTTGGGGGTCACACTGGTGGGTTTGACTACCCGTCGGTGCTACCCACCAGTGTTCTATGGGTTTTTGCTGAACTTCTTCTCTGCTTCATCCCACCTCTTGGGAATCCCAGGGGGTTGTTCCCACTTCATTTTTCACACCTTCTAAGCTTCATTTACTTGATTATTCCATGGATCTAAGTTAACATCAAGGTTTTGGGGAATGAAATCATACCTTGGCTAAAAAACCCCAAAACTTAAAATCCTCTTTCCAAACTCAAAATGTCACCTCAATACCTCCAAATCTGGGTTTTCCTTTCCTCAAACCTTCGAAAAAATCATACAAGGGTTCCATTACACCTTTGATTTGACCACAGACAAAAGGGTTTCATCACATCTCAAGGGTTTATGGCATTACTTACCTCAAAACGCAGATCTCAGGGCACCGGTGAATATTCTAGTGACAAAAAGGTAAGTCGTGGCTCCCTAATCCAAGGGTAAACCTTCTTCCTTCTTCCTTCTCTTCTTCTTCCTCTTTTCTCCCTCCTCTTTACTCCTCTCACCAAATTTTCTGAAATCATAAGTGGGAGAGGGAGAGGAACATAAATGCTATTTATACCATGGTTAATAAATTTCTTCTAATGCATGTTTGGTTTTGCTCATTTATGGACCAAAACATATTAACTCACAATTCTGGGTGACATAATCGATACTATCGGGTATACGAGACCTCATTACGATGAGGAGTCCGAAATATATGTGCCACCCAAGTTGGGCTTGCTAGGGCTCAGGTTACCCCTACAAGTGGGTCACATTGGTGGGTCTTGCACCTACCAGTGGCCACCCACTAGTTGGCCGAAACAAGGCCAACCTTGTTGTATTTTGGTGGGAAATGAGATCTTAAGGCGTATCTAGCTCTCACCACGTGTTGCAGACTAAATTCTCATTATTTAATGCTATAACATACATTTTCTATTCGTACATGGCTTTGTGATACGTGCAAGGGCACAGCTTAGGCGTGCAAACCACATCAATTACTGGCTTAATTTTTTCCAGCCACCTCGTATTTGATATCACCCTTACAGTCATGCACCATAGGGCACCAGAATCGACCCTTTTTTATTCAGACCCTGCAAGACCAAACCGAACCAATCGGTTAATAAACCGGATTTAGAGAACAGGGCTCTACATCTACCCCCCCCTCTTTAAAAATTTCATCCTTAGAATTGAAGTTACCTGGTTGTCCGAAAAGATGAGGGTATTTATCCTGGATTTCATCTTCTTTCTCCCAGGATGCTTCCTCAAGTGAATGGTTGGGCCATCACACCTTTAAAAAAGCAATGGATTGGTTGCGAAGAGTCTTTATCTTCCGGTCCAGGATTTAAGTAGGTTGTTCTTCATAAGTCATATCAGCCTTTAAGTACTTTAGTTCCATAGCTAGCACATGCGATGGATCATGGACATACTGCTTCAACATTGAAACGTGGAATACATTGTGCAAGTGTTGAATGAAACTGAGCCAGCCCGTTGCAATATCTCAAACGGGCCAACATATCTTGGACTCAACTTGCCCTTCCTGTGGAACCTGTGTAAGCCCTTGGTACGAGAGACTTTGAGAAATACCTTCTCCCCTTCTCAGAATTCTATGTCTTTTCTGTGGTTGTTCGCATAGCTTTTTTAACGTGATTGGGCCGCCTTGATCTTCTAATAGATGACATCAACCTTTTCTTTTGTACCATTTTCGGCCCAAGCATTCGTCATTTTCCCATATCATCCCAATATAGGGGAGTTCTACACCTTCTGCCATATAATGCCTCATATGGAGCCATTCTAATTCTGGCATGACACCTATTATTATAAGCAAACTCCATAAGAGGTATGTTTTCTTTCCAACTGCCATTCATTTTCATTGCACAGGCTGTAAGCATATCTTCTAGTATTTGTACGGTTCATTCTGATTGCCCGTCAGTCTATGGATGAAAGGCGGTGCTTAGGTTCACTTGTGTTCCCATGGCATGCTGGAGGCTCTTCTAAAATTTAGATGTGAACCTTGGGTCCTTGTCTGACACAATACTCACCGACACTCTATGCAAACGAACTATATTTTTCATGTAAAGTTATAATAGCTTGTCCATAGAGTAGGTAGTCTTGATTGGAATAAAATAGAAAGTTTTAGCAAGCCTATCAACTATCACCCAGATTGTATTCATTCCCTTGGGTGTACGGGGTAGTCCGGTGACAAAATCCATGGTAATCATATCCCACTTCCACTCCAGTATTGGGAGTGGTTGAAGAGTGGCATATGGTCGGTGCCATTCTTCCTTGACCTTCTGACACGTGAGACATTGCCCCACGTATAGAGCTACTATAATCTTCATTCCTGGCCACCAATAACTTTGCTTAAGATACTTGTATACCTTGGTGCTTTTAGGGTGAAGCATGTACTCAGAACTGTGTGCTTTCTTCACTATCTTGTCATGTATCCCCATGTCATTGGGTACACAACTTACCCCGAAATAATAATGCTCTGTCACTGGCTATTGTGAAATCGGGATCGTCCATCCTTTTCTCTTGGATGTTAACTCTGATTTCCTACAACTCAGGATCCAATGGTTGCTTTATAATCACCTCATGCCTGATAGATGGCTGCACTTGCAGGGCCGCCAGGGATAAGGCCAGCTGCTTAATACTATCTGGCTATTGCTCAAGCTCTAAGGTCGATCCTTCATTTAAAATGACTTCATCCATCAACATGGCTTCTTGCTTAAGTTGTGGGCTGGTGGCCGAATAAGCAAGTGATGCAGTCTAAGCTTTTCGGCTCAATGCATCCGCCACCACATTGGCCTTACCTGGATGGTACTGTATGTCACAGTCATAATCTTTCGTGAGTTGCAACCATCTCCTCTGTCTCATGTTCAGATCCCTTTGGGTGAAGAAGTACTTGAGACCTTTTTTATCACTGAATATCTCGTACTTTTCTCCTTATAGATAATGATGCCAGATCTTCAAGGCAAAGATAACTGCCGCCAACTCCAAATCATGAGTAGGGTAGTTCTTCCCATACTCTTTCATTTGTCTAAATGCAGATGCCACTACCTTGCCACGTTGCATAAGGACGCAACCTAGTCCAATTCTGGAAGCTTCAGTATAGACTGTCATACCAACTGTGCCTTCCGAAATTGTTAATACTCGGGCTAACACCAATCGGATTTTCAACTCTTGGAAACCGTCTTTGTACTTTTGAGACCATTCAAAATTCACTCCGTTTCTAGTCAAGTTGGTCATTGGAGTGGCAATTCGAGAGAAATTCTTGATGAAACACCAGTAATAGCCCACTAATCCCAAGAAACATCTAATTTTTGTAGCATTCTTGGGTGGTTCCCATTCTAATACTGCTTTTACTTTCCCTGGGTCAACTTCGATTCCATTCTCAGACACTATGTGCCCTAGGATCCAACTTGCTTTAGCCAAAACTCGCATTTGCTGAATTTCACATACAACTGTTGTTCTCTTAGCCTTTGAAGTACCTTCCGCAAGTGTTATGCATGCCCTTCTTCAGTCTTCGAGTATATTAAGATGTCATCGAGAAAATGATGACCCACTTATCGAGAACAACATAAAATACTCGATTCATCAGATCCATAAAAGCTGCCAGTGCATTGGTCAACCCAAAGGACAACACTAGGAATTCATAATGACCATACCAAGTCCTAAAGGTTGCCTTGAGTATGTCGCTATTCTTTATCTTGAGCTGATAGTATCCAGACCTGAGATCAATCTTTAAGAATACTTTAGCACCTTGCAACGAATCAAAAATGTCATCGATGCCCGGTAACGGATACCAGTTCTTGATGGTGAACTTGTTCAATTCCCAGTAATCGATGCACATACGCAAACTCCCATCCTTCTTCTTGACAAATAAAACTGGGGCACCCTAAGGAGAAACACTCGAGCATATAAATCCCTTCTCCAATAGATCCTACAACTGATTCCGTAACTCCTTTAATTCAGATGGTGCCATTCTGTATGGAGCTTTAGACACTGGGGCTACTCTGGGAACTAAATTAATAGCAAACTCCAACTCCTTGTCAAGCAGGAGTTGGGTTAGATCATCTAAGAAGACATCGAAAAACTCCCTAAATACATTTAATTCTTCTAATAGAGTGACCTTTGCTTCTACATCTTGTACTGAAACTAGGTAACCCTAACATCCGTCTTCCAATAATTTTATCGCCTGTAAGGCAGAGATTAGAACATTTCTAGGTTGTTTTGTCTTATCTGCCAGAGATTCACTCTTATAAGGGTTACTCTACTTGGCTTTAGGGAAAGGGAGAAAATTAAAATAAAAGCAATAAATTGATGGTTCTATGGCTAGGAGGGGCAAAGCTAACACATACACTAGCCATGAACCTTGGGGAAAAGGATAGCAATAATGTAATGACTGAAATTAAAATCCTAAATTAAGAAAGAAAGGGTAGTTAGAAGAGGGAATGAAAGGGGGGAGAGAAGACTATTGAGGGAGCCTACTTACTTGAACTTCAACCGTTAAACTAAAAACTTGATCGATTTGAGATACTGCCAATACTAAAAACCAGATCTGGAATAAACCAAATCTGAAATTTCTAGTACTAGAGAAAACAAATCTAAAGAAAAAAAAAAATGGAACTTGAAAGACATGCTTCATAGCTTGTTCTTGTCACCTAGAACTAAGCCTAGAACTAGAACTTGAAAATTACAACTTCAATTGCGTAAACAAAAAAAAAAAAAAACTGAATCACAAACAAAAGTGCTTGCATTAATTGAATAAAAAGAACTTACAAAAGTGTTTAAAACATAAACCTAGAATTAGAGCTAGAGGAAGAGAAAACTAGAGAAAGAGATAGAACAACTAAAAAAAACCTAGAAGAAGAATGAAGTATCTCCCCTCCTCTTACATGAGTTGTATTTATAGGGAATGGGGAGGTAGGGTAACAAATTTATTTCCTAAAAGGGAGAAACCCACAATTGGTAGTGAGATCTTTTGAGACCAAAAGTGCTACGGTGGAGGAGAGAGAAGATAGAAATAAACTTGGAGAAATTTCCTATAATTTTTTTTTGGTTATTTTTTTTTTAAATTTATTAGCCCTTCCATGATTTTCCTTGCTTCTAATTTGATGTGAAAATTCCCTCCATGCCCTTAGTGCTTTAAATGAGTGAAAAGTAGGAAATATTCAATAAAATTCTCCAAAAAAAGACAATCATGAGATTCAAACTTGAGACCTCCTGATGAGAAAGGGAATTTTGCACACCATAGCTCACCAACTACACTAGGTAGTTGTTGTTGGAGAGATATGACGTCTGATAATGCTTAAAGCCTTTAAAATACAAAACATGCAAAAAGAGAGTAAAATCCAAGGTTGCTCCATTCTAAATATATAAAATGCATGTTTTATAACCCTAGATTTCACACATAAATGTGCTCATCACTTGGCTACTATCCCATCCAAAAAATATCCTTTCCCTCCTATGGTCTTTCACTCTCTTGGGTTGATTCTCACTCATGGGTTTTGTCAGCTAAGTCAAGTAAGAATTCCGATGCCTTTCCTTCATCTGTAAAGGATGTGAATCCCTCAGAGCACATAGACTCTATCATTTGTTTAGTTGGGTAATCAATACCCTCATAAATTATTTGACATAAATGTCATAAGTCTAGGCCATGGTGAGGAGTAGATCCTTGAATCTCTCTATAAGTTTGAAAAATGACTCACTAGGCTTTTGCCTAAACTGAAGGATATCACTTCTAAGCTTATTGGTCTTGTGAGTTGGAAAAAACTTCTTAAGGAAGACAACTGTGAACTATTCCCATGAGGTTATGAAATTTGTGAGTAACCCATAAACCACTTCTTAGCTTGGTCTTTTAATGCAAGAGTGATAAACCTAAGCTTAACAGCATCATCAGAAAGCTATTGGATCTTAATTAGAACACATACCTCTTCAATTTCCATTAGAAATAGGTATGTATCCTCAGAGACCAACCCATGGAAGTGGGGAAATATAATAATGTATTGAGATTTGAGTTCAAAATTATTGCCCTGGGCTTGTGGTAGAACTATGCAGGAAGGTTGGGTTGTTCTAACAAGGTAAAACCTATCTTTCAGAGATTTAGGTGAAGGGTTTTGATGTTGGTCTCCCATATTGAAAGCTTTTAAAGAGAGCAAATGTATAGGGTTACTACTTGTTGGATCTCTTCTTTCTAACGGATTCTTAGTATTATGTATCTACCAACACTCATGCAATAGAAAACTACCACAACTAGAGTAAGACAAGCATAAAAGAATGGTTAGAAAAATTTTTTTTTATGATTTTTTTTTGATATTTTTGATTTTTTTTTTGGATTTTTGGGAGCTTATCGACAGGGATCCGGGGTTGCTTAGGTCAATTCCTGAGGTACTACTATAGGGCGAAACCTATCTTTATCATACTGTGAGGCATGACGACCTCCACCGATACAACTATTGTTGCAAGTTTTTCTTCTCAAAAATTCAATAAAAGAAAAGAAAAAACAAAACAAAGCAAACAAAGCACTGTAATTTACCAAAAGAAAGCAAAAGATAACATGGAACTGTCTCCCCAGCAATGACGCCAAAAACTTATTTATGATTTTAAAATGTAGCTACGGGTCAAACACAGGGAGAGCAGCCACTTTATTTTTTTGCTTCTTTTAATAATGCGAAAGTGAACCGATTAATAGTTGTGATCTAATTCTAATTATCGTCCTAAACTTATGTACCTAAAATAACGTCCTAACTATTCGTCATCTAAGAATTTAAAAACGCAAGCCATACAATTAAAATTAAATAAATAAATAGCTAAAAATAAACACCCCACCCAATTAAAAGGCAATGAAGGAAAAAAATATTGAAATAAAAATAAAGTAAAAGAAAGGGGATAAAGCTAGAGAGAGACTCAAAGTAGGTTTCTCTACTTAGCCCGAGGGATGCATCATAATATGAGCTTCCCTACTTGACTATAGAGTCACTCTTACAAGGGTTACACTACTTGGCTTTAGGGAAAGGGAGACAATTAAAATAAAAACAATAAAATGATGGTTATATGGCTAGAAGGGGCAAAGCCAACACATACACTAGCCATGAACCTTGGGAAAAGGGGATAACAATAATGTAACGACTAAAATTAAAATCCTAAATTAAGAAAGAAAGGGTAGTCAGAAGAGAGAATGAGAGGGGGGAGCAAAGACTACTGAAGGAGCTTACTTACTTAAACTTCAACCCTTGAACTAAAAACTTGTTCGATTTGAGATACTACCAATACTAAAAACTAGATCTGGAATAAACCAAATCTAAAATTTCTAGTACTAGAGAAAAAAAATCTAAAGAAAAAAAATTGAACTTGAAAGACATGCTTCATAGCTTATTCTTGTCACCTAAAACTAAGCCTAGAACTAGAACTAGAACTAGAACTTGAAAATTACAACTTCAATTGTTTAAACAATAAAAATAAAAGATTGAATCAAAAACAAAAGTGCTTGCATTAATTGAATAAAAAGAACTTACAAAAGTATTTAAAGCATAAACCTAGAACTAGAGCTAGAGAAAGAGAAAACTAGAGAAAGAGGTAGAGCAACTAAGAAAAAACCCTAGAAGAAGAATGAAGTGCCTCCTCCCCTTGTGTTAATTCTATTATATAGAGAATGGGGGAGGGAAGCTAACGATTTTAGCTTCTAAAAAAAAGATTATTTTTTTTATCTTGTTGATGAAGTGGAGGAGAGAGAAGAGAAAACATGCAGAGAGAGATCTCCCATGATTTTTTTTGCCTTTTTTTTCCTATTTTTTACCATTTTTTATTTTTCTCTCTCTTCTTGCATAAGAAACCCCCTTCGGCCAATTTTTCTTGCTTGAATTTGGACAATATTCTATTTTAATGGGAAATTCCATCCATGCCCTTGTCTTTTTTTTTCCTTCTTTCCTATTTTTTCTCTTTATTTTCTCTCTCTTCTTAAACTTGCGTACAACCATCTTGGTGGACCTCCTTTAAGTGATGAGTAGGAAAGAAGAAATCTTCTACAAAAAACCTTAACAAAATGGCCGCTAAGAGGTTCAAACTTTAGACCTCCTAATAAGCAAGGGATTTTGCACACCACAACTCACCAACTACGCTAGGTAGTTGTTGTTACCAAAAATAAATCTTCAATCACTTAAGGATGTGGTCAATCGATCCTTGTTGGTGTTTGAAATATTCCCTATACCCTTGGGAGAACTGCAGATGGGCTGGTTCTGCATCTCGGTTCAGTTCTGATCCATTATTCTTTTTCTGGCCTAAAAAGAATAATTACTTGTACGGTTGATCAAACAAATGTGTACTTGCAATTGAACATGTCCATCTTGCTCAGAATTTCATCCTCTTCGTAACCATGAAAAGAAATAGGACCTTTTTATATATAAAATTGGAGATATAGTGCCCGATAGTCCTTAAGGCCTTGAAATTATAAAACCGGCAAAAAGAGAGTAAAACCCAAGGTAGCTCCATTCTAAATATGTAAAATGCATGTTTTACTACACTAGATTTCATACATAAATGTGCTCATTAGTCACATTCTGAAAAGGTTCATCGAACATACCACTATCGGGTTATCCAACACCTTACCCCCCTGTTGGCAAGGAGACGAAGCATAGAGAATATCACCTAACCAAGGTATTCTACATGCCTTGTATAATGATATAGTTAGTATGGAAAACGATATTGTAATCATCCATCGGCCACATCGCATCCATTTTCAAGCCAAAACAACATACAAGCAGTTGAGTATGGACTACTCGATACTGAAATTACCATTGGCCATAAAGCGTATCCATTTTCAAGTATAATCCCAAAGTGCATAATACCGAAATCACCATCGGCCACAAAGTGCAATCCAAAACTATATCTAACCTAATACACATGCATAATGCATGAATGCAACATCCACACAGCAATCACAGAACCGAAACCACCTCGGCCACACCGGATCTCGTTGCACATCTCAACATACATCACATATTATAATTCCAATTTCATAACATAACAATTCAATGAAAATAACATATCATGATATTCATATATGAAATTTAGCAATTAAAAACATTTATATTTCTGACACATGTGAGAAATTATATAAATATGAAACACACCATAAACTAAAGTCAACCATCCCTCACCTTGGTTGTAACTTGGTTTAGATCGGGTTCTAAGCGTATCAACCGGTATCAACTCACGGTCGGCCTCGTTGTACGTGCTTATCTCTATCCTAGGAACAAGAGTAATCTGGTGTTAATGTGTGTCAGAGACACCAAAAGGGAACCATAGGGCTTACCTCCAAAGGGTATAGGTACTGTCAATTTTTGACAGCACAAACAGGTCAGTAGAAATAGGGAAGAAGTCCACCAAAAATATGAGAATTTCCATCGGAAACACCATTGATATTTTCGGTGGAGCCAACAGAGAGCTCATATGAGCTGGGACTTCACTGAAAATAGGCCATCGGATCCTGGCCAAGCTGTTTTCAATGGAAACACAAAAATGGTCCATAGGATTTGGGGCTTTTCAGCTTGAGCTCGACTATCAGGATTTGTTCCATGGAGTTCGTAGGGGATCTCCCTGCCTTCATTGTAAGCCATAGAAGTTCTGATTCTATGGAGTCTTTTGGGAGATACGACATCCGAATGGGGAAAACCCTAACTAGTCATTTGGTCACAAGTGTTGGCGGAGCTCACCGGGCTTGGTTTAATCTTGGAAACCACACTGGGGGAGTGAAGTGACACTCACCTGAACACAAGGAGGTGCCGAGGTCATAGCCCACCCTCAAAACCAGTGATTCCCTCCCTTATACAATTACACACGTTCAAAATGGAGAAGGAGGGAGGTAGGGGAAGTAGCACTTACCTCCAATAAGGGTTCTGGTAACTAGGTGCGAAGCTGGGACTAGAGCCCAGGTGAGCCTCTTCCTCTTCTTCTTCTCCTTCTTTTCTCTCCCTCCCACGATTTGGACAAGTGAGAAGTGAGAAATGAACTCACTTCTCCTTTTATAGTAAGTGAGGGACTTAAGGTCTATTTGGCTGGGCATTTGTCCAGTCCAAATAGGTTATTCAGTCATTTGGGACACGCGTGTGATACCCTACTTTTTAAATCTGGTCTAATTACACGATTGACCCGGTTTAACCATGCAGGACCCGAATCGGAGAGGGTTAAGGTGGGTTCCTTATGGACCATGATGGCAAGGGTAACTTTGAACACCGGTTGGCCAGATAAGTCCGAGTCAGTGCCAGAGGAGACGGGTGTACCCAAGCCATGTACATGCACATATCATAAGGCCATGTACGGATAAAGCAGGTAGGTAGCCGTATCCTAAAGCGCATACGTATAATATACCTTATGTCGAGAGTGAGATTCGTGTCGATAGTCGAATTCCATTAAAATCCCACTTGTTGGAAAATTTTCAGCCCTTAGGTGGGCGGTCACAGGTGGGCGCATCCGCCCACCTGAGTGACCCACCCATGTGTCACTAATGATTTTAAGAAAGTATAAATAGTAGGATTTGTGTTTTTTTTCAATATCTCATTTATTACACTGAATAGTTGGTGAGAAGATTTAAGAGGAGAGAGAAAAGAAGAGAGGAAAGAGAATGAAGAAGAAAGGGGAAGGAAGAGGAAGAAGGAATGGATTTAAGCAGTGCCAAGGCTTGATCTTCCCATTCCAACGTCGAAAAAGTGATCTCCAACACGAGATCTACGTTTAGAGGTGAGCAAAGGCTATGTTCTTAAACTTTCACCAAACCCAAATGAAACCCTTGATTTGGGTAGAGTTCCTTGAGGTCTTGTAGATTCCCCTTGAGATGATAAATCTAAGGTTTAATAGATGGTTTACGTGTTGATTTTGAAGGATTTGAAGAAGTGTTTCCACGGTTAGAGGAGCATTAGTGATTTGAAGTGATTTTGGGGTTTTTGAACGAGTTCTTGAGCAAAGAAGGTAAGATGGCTTCCATTCCTTAAATCTAACCTAGATCTAGGTTAGAACCATCTTATGAGACTTTGAATGTGTGGAGAATGGGTTTGGAAAAGCCCAATTTGAATTCCCCAAAGGTTGGAAAAGGTTTCGGGGAAAAATGGCATTTTTCCGCCAAGATTGGTGGGCCAAATGGCCCGCCTCAGGGCACCCGCCTGAGAGGGCAGGCCCTCGGGGCCAACCGACGGGCCCTACCGACGGGCCAACTTGCTCGCTGGTCCTAGTAGGGCCCTCAGGGCCAACTGGCGGGCCCAACCGGTGGGCCGATCGGTGGGCCAACCTGCTTGTCGATCATGGTTGGTGGGTCAGGACCGGTGGGTCAACCTACCCGCCCGTCATGACTGGTGGGTCATGATAGGTGGGCTGTTTGACCCACCTGGGAGGCTCCCGGAGGGATTTTTAAGTCCGAATGGACCCAAAACGGACGTGCGACCTTCTTTTAGGATTCTAAACATGATTTTGTCACCAAATCTTGTTAGTTTTGACCCCAAAGTGGTGAAATGCTAACCCCATTCGCTCATGATAGGTTTAAAAAATCTTACGCTTCTCGCACCAAATCTCACCTGTACCAGGCGTGAGTCTTTGTACACTACAGGTAAGTGGGGAGAGGACATTTGACCTTGTTTCAAGGCTTGTTTGGCATTCATTTAATTGTATCTAGACTAGCCATGTCATCATGCAAATGCTATATAGCTTAGCCATCCTCATATTTTTATGCCATGCGTGTTGTGTTTATTTTCTCAATGTCAAATGGTGATGTGCTTATGTGATGAATGTTGACATCATTGTGCATAATACATTAATAGACTAGATGCCATAGTTGGCTTGGAAACGAGTGAAATGGTGGCCCGTGGAATGGGACGCGAAAGCACTATACAATCGTACTATGTCATATAGGAGCATGCGGTGTAGGATTATCATCTTCTCGTGCTACGACCCTTCCCAACAGGGGTTGAGGTGTTGGGTTACCATTTGGGGGGAAGCAGTGGTCGCAGTTATCGGGTCACTGTGGCGGTTAGACATACGCCCGACTGGTCATTAGGACAGTCGGCAACCCCAGTGGTATATTTAAGAGGGCTAATCGTACTGCTTTTAAATTGCTGGAGTCAGCACCTTTATTTTCTGTCATTTACTTTTATGTTGAGAGCCGGTGGTCGGCATGCTTTAATTTTTCAAGTACTCACGGTGGGCCTTCTCCGACAGCCCTATGGGCGTATCGCGGGATGGAGTTCGCGGCTCGTATCCGGAGTATACGCGCACTGTGGTTGTAGTAGCACTAAACCAAAGACTTAGTAATGTTGTTAGGTGGATGTGATTAAAAATGAATTGCATAGCATATAGTACATATGGTTGTGATTGTTGTGTGGACTGGTGTGTGGTCCTTCTTTTCACTTAATGAGCTAGTGAGCTCATCCCACGTGTGCACCCCTTTTAGAGGATTTTACAGGTCATCAACCTGAAAAGCAAGGGTCGGGCCCCACAGTTGAATTCCCTGAAGAGGATTGATGGGTCCCTGAGGAATTAGAGCACGATACAGATTGCTCGTGCGAGGGCTGTGCTGCGGGATCGTAGTTTTGATACCGAGCTGAGCTTACTCTTTGAATTTTTGGCGATCCCTTTTGTGTACTTGATATGTAAATTGTATTCTTCTTGTGTAAATATCATGTCTGCGGGCCCACATGTACTTAACTATGTATTACAATTTGGGTATCAAGTATATTAGGGGAAATTACAGGTAAATTAAGTCTTCCGCTGAACTCTTGAATGATCTTCTTAGTTGTGTGTATGCTGTGGTTGGATACTGTATCAGATGATCCTGGCAGGTTTGGGTTAAATGGAGTTAACCCAGTCACCAGTCCGGTTGTGTGTGAACGGGGCATGACAACGGTGGTATCAGAGCGCGATGCTCTATTCACTCACAGCATATCATGTAGAGCCCATAGAATCTGTAATAGGAAATGAGATTGGGTAAATATAAAAACCTTAAAGAGTTAAAAGCCAAAGAAATAAAGTAATAATAATGGTTGTAGTTAGTTATTGCATTCATGGCATGCATGAGAGAAAATGACTTGGAACTAATAAAAGATTAATTACTTGATGTCATAACCCATCGAGTACGAATTTAACGAAATTTCGACAGCATAACGATGCAAAACGAGATTTCCAAAAATTTTTCACACAAACACCTGATAAACAATATATATATATATATATATCAATGATCATAATTAACAAATTCACCACAAACCACCATCAAAACACATCACCCCACAAATAAGTCCAGTTACAGAGAAAGTACAAAGAATGAGAAAAAAAAGAAAAATACAATAAGATCAACAATGTGAAACAGGTGAGAAGCTGGTGTGGACAGACGAGCTAAGTCCTCACTGATCATCGTCATCGTCCAATACTACTACTCCGTTCACCTGAGGTCTAGAGTTAACGTTGAGTCGACGGCCATAGTAGTCAAACCTCGAGTTCACTAGCTGTACATCCCTCTGAAGTCTGGAAAAATCTGCTGAAATGGCATTGGCCATTGTATCCAAGTCCTGGCCCAATCTGAGAAAGGAATTCTCTAAAGTAGCCTGCCTCTCCAAGATGTTTTCCTCCCTAGAAGCACTCTCATCCAATCTCCTTAACAGTTGATCTTGCCCTTCCTTCAAAGCCCTCATAGTAGACATCATGCCCTCAAAATTATATGCACCACTCTCAGGTGGTGGAGCTCTATGTTGTGGGCCTGCAGCTCTCTTGAAGTCAGGATCAGTACCCCTCGAGTCAAGAGGCTCTTCCTCACCCTGAGGAACATAGTCCTCATCCTCCTCACTGGACTCCTCCTCCATGGGAACATCCTCTCTATGGGCATTCCCCCCGTCCCTGCCTCTCTGAGTCTCTGCTCTCTGAGGTACATCCATGAGTGTGTGGAGACCCATCCTCAGTAGGTTTCCTCGGTCGAACTTGTCCGTTGGAGTCTTCCCCTCCTCACCACTCAGGTCCACCCCAAAGAACTCAAAGATCCTAGTGAGGATCCTACTATATGGAAACCCTTCGTCCTCGGGGTGTGAGGTATGGTGCTCCATCGTCTTGAGGATGACGTAAGGCAAGCATAAGTGCTCGGCACCTCCCTCTAAGGCCCTACAAATGCAGAAGGCTAAGAAGGCTGCCATGAAGCCCACCTAGTTCCGGTGACCTCCTCTGGGGAGCAAGTTGAACTGGACCAAATGGGCAAACACACGAACCTCTAGGAAAAATGATGTCTCGGAATCTGAAAGCTCCCTGCTGCCACAGATGGTCTCATAGATGTGGTCCGGTGTCTCCAAACTCAAGAACGGGCCCATGGGCTTACTCCTGGGAGGACTGTAGAAACGGTGCCCAGCTGAAGAAATACCCAAAATACTAGCCAGGGTGTCCATGGTCAGCTGAATGTCCACCCCCTTCACCATACTAGTTATCGCATACTCTCCATACTGGTAGGAAACCTCCAGGTTACAGTAGAATCTACGAACCAGCTGCTCGTAGCACGAACGGTCTATGTGGAGGATAGACTGCTAGCCCAGTGCGGTGAACCTCTCTTGAAGCTGAACCTTGTGGAAGTCATCAACTACCACAGTCTTCTCCATCATTACAGACCTCTTCAGGAAGGCCTACAAGTTGGTTGCTACCTCTGAATAGCGGAAGAGTTCCTCGTCATAGTCGGAAGGATCAATAGGGGCAGGTTCGGGTCACCCTGTGCAAGGGGCTAGAGAACTAGTCCCCGCACTCTTCCATTTGGAAGCGGTGGTCTTACGCCGAGTAGAAGAAGATGCGGGTTCCTTGCCCTTGCGAGAAGACATCCTGGAAAGAAAAGAAAAAAAAATGGTGAGTAAGGAAAAAGGGAATAACAAAGGGAATAAATAGATGGGTGAGCAATAAGAGGAAGCCCCAAAATCCAAAGCATGGTGAAATAGAAATATGACAAAATGTGCCAAGCGATGAATGATAGAAAGTATATGGATGAAGTGCATGGTAAGTGACAAGACAGAAATTATGGAAAAATAGAAAAGTGACAAAAGGCATATAAAGCATGGCAACTAAGGAATGGAAAGACCCCAATTCTCAATGTGCAAGTTCAATCTAAGAAAAATTTAAAAGACTCACAATAGAGTAAAGCTTGAAGCTACATTTCTAAGATGAAATGCCATCATTCTACAATCTAGAATATGCAAAAACACATCTACTATTATGATATTGAGGTGAAAGAGAATCAAAGAAACCCAACACAAGAGATGGATTTTCATGGAAAGGGGTGGGATTTCAAGCATACATGACTTTCCATGACCTCTACAACATTTCAAATACAAATCAAACGTAAGGCATTGCATTTGAGTTGTTAGTTGAGAAGAAAAGAGCAGAGATTGAAGAAAGCCCCAAATTAGAGAAAACTAGGGCACGATTGGGTTTTCTCTCAAAAAAAAAATTGAGAA
This sequence comes from Macadamia integrifolia, assembly GCF_013358625.1. Classification (NCBI taxonomy): domain Eukaryota; kingdom Viridiplantae; phylum Streptophyta; class Magnoliopsida; order Proteales; family Proteaceae; genus Macadamia; species Macadamia integrifolia. The sequence continues at coordinate 34,417,295 of NC_056560.1, read as the reverse complement.
GTAGATCCTAAAACTAGAGATAAATCACAAAGCAAAAATCACATTTTCATGGAAACATTGTTCTATGGAAAGAAACACGGAAAAGAATTGAAATTAAAGACTACACATGGTTTCTACCTCCAAAGTACACGTTTTGAGAAGAAAAGATGGGGAAGAGACTTACTTGTGAGTAGAGGAGTTGAATCTTCCCAAAACCGCTAGATCATTGAGTGGGATCGCGAGTGGAAGCGTCAAGGGACCCTCAAAAATCGCCTCAGAGAGAGAGAATGGGGAAAGGAATAAAAGAAATGAGGAACAGGGGCTTAAAAGCCCTGTTCGTATTTCTGCTTGGGTCGGACAGACAGGCAGGTAAAAGCCTTGTTCATATTTTCGCTCGGTTCGGACCAGTGGGCCAACCTGCTCGCCAGTGGCAGCCTGTCGGTTGAGAGAAAACTTAAAAAAAAATATAATAATAAAAAGGGAAAGGTGGGGGTATTATTATTATTATTATTCTTATAATAATATACCTGAAAAAAAGGGGGTGTGTGGATAGCACCATATGGTCGAGTGGGACCATCGTCCTACTTGTTGAAGCACTAGCCCTGTATTTTCGAAATTAAGTTATGGTTAGTTGCAAACTATCATACACTATAATACCCTGCGTGTTGGCATATAATTATGTGCCGATATCAATTCTATGGTGTTTAACCAATGTGGTGTATGATATGTTCCAGGTACAGGGATACGATGGTACGTACTAGATCCGGTAGCAATGCACGAGGTACCCCGTGCGGTCCTCGTCCGGTCGATCGACCACCGAGTCCCAGGAGGTCCCGCTCTGTGGGGCAAACCCCACTTCCACAACCCCCAGAGACCTTTGGTCAGGGTGGGGCACCAAGGGACCCACCTATGACTACACTTCCAGACCCTCCACCGATCATTACTCCGAGGGATGTTACTACCATAATCCAGCAGTCACAGTAGGCTTTCCAGCAACAAATGCTTCAACAGCAGCAAGCATTTATGGCTGCTATACAGAAACAACTAGACCTTTCACAAACGGGTCAACCTCCCCCAATACTTACTCCACATGACCCGCCTGTAGGGTCTGGTACGGGGCCACAAGTGGGAGGTACACCTCCAATTCCACCCTTCAGCGTTCCTCTGTATGTGGTGCCCCCTCCATACCCTTACTATCTGGCATACACTCCCAATTACCCACCGGCGAATAATACATCGAGGGTAGTGGAGTCGTTCAAGAGGAACTTGCCACCTGTATTCTCTAAGGTGGGGAGTGATCCTCTAGAGCCAGACCAGTGGATCCAAGAGCTAGAGAAAATATTTGAAGTGATTGAGTGCACTGATGCACAGAAACTTATTTGTGCCGGGTTGCAACTCAAGAAGGAGGCCAACTCTTGGTGGCAAGCCTCCAAGCCCATATTGTTGGCCGCACATCCGGAACCCACCTGGGAAGAGTTCAAGGAGTTGTTCTTGACCAGTCATTATCCACGTAGCTTAAGAGACCGTAAGGAGATGAAATTGATGGCCTTAACTCAAGGAAGTAAGACTATCCTTGAGTATCAACAGCAGTTTGAGAGCTTGTTCCATTTTGCCCCTAGGCATATGAGGACAGCTGAAGAAAAAGACTACAAGATTTCTGAAGGGCCTAAAGGCATCCATTGGGTCTGTACTTGAGGTCTTAGATTTGACAGACTATGGCCAGATTATGCAGAAGGCTAAGACCATAGAAGATAAGCAGAAGGGAGAACAGACCCTCACACCAGGATTGTGGAAGAGGTCAAATCCATTTCTGGATATGGGCAACTCCTCCAAGGCATACTGTGGGTCGTACAGTTCTGGGCCTACATATAGGCAGCCCTATAGGCCATCTGGCTACCCTCCTCGACCAGCTGGTAGTTCGGGCTCTACATCTTTCTGCCCGAACACTAGTACGGTGCCTACAGGCCCAAGGCCGCCCCGACCTCCATCTACAACGGGTCAAGTGCAGAGGGGCCCCGCCCTAGTTTCGACATCACAGATCCATTGCTTTAGCTGCCATTCCTATGGGCACTATGCTAAGGACTGTCAGGTTAGACCAGCCTTACCCTCCAGTTAGCCCTCTGTGTACCGACCCTCCTTAAGTTGGGGGAATCAACCGCAGGGAAGGATGTATGCCCTATTAGCTGAGGAAGCCGAGGCCAGCACGGAGGTGGTAGCAGGTACATTCTAAATTTAAGAAATTCCTTATGTTATCTATTGATGACCTGCTAAAATTATATGCATTGTTACACTAGGTGTCCTATCTATATCGGGCATACCAGCCTATGTCTTATTCGATTCAGGAGCTACACATTCGTTCATATCTAAGAGATTTGCTGGGAAACTTGGTATGTCACCCAGGACCCTAGATCATGGGATGATTGTTAGTATGCCTACTGGTAAATTTACACAGTTGAAGGAGGTGTATGGGCCGTGCCCAGTGGAAATCAGTGGGAAGAAATTGGATGCACAACTCATTAAGTTCAATATGCAAAATTTCGATGTTATACTGGGCATGGATTGGTTGTCGGCTCATTGAGCTAATGTGATGTGTGCTAAAAAGCTGATTAGGGTGACAGATGACGAAGGAAGAGAATTGGTATACCGAATAGATAAAATGAAACGGGCTAAAAAGGTCCTCGTCTCTGCTCTTCAAGCGGTAAAGTTGTTGAAAAGTGGATGTCAGGGTTACTTAGCATCGGTACTTGATGTTGATGCAAGGGTTACAACTTTAGAAGAGGTAAAGGTGGTTAAAGAGTTTCCCGACGTCTTTCCAGATGATCTGATGCATTTACCACCTGATAGAGAGTTGGAGTTTGCTATAGATTTGGTTCCTGGAGCAGCTTCAATGTCTAAAGCCCCATACAGGATGGCACCAGCCAAATTGAAGGAGTTGCAGATGCAGTTGCAAGAATTGTTGGAGAAGGGGTTTATTCGTCCAAGTGTTTCACCTTGGGGTGCCCCAGTATTGTTTGTCAAGAAGAAGGATGGCAGCTCGCGTATGTGCATCGATTACCGGGAATTGAATAAGCTAACCATTAAGAACTGGTATCCATTGCCACGCATTGATGATCTGTTTGACCAACTACAAGGTGCAAGGGTATTTTCAAAGATAGACCTTAGATCAGGCTATTATCAGCTCAAGATAAAGAGCGACGATATACCCAAGACAGCATTCAGGACTCGGTATGGGCACTATGAGTTCCTAGTGTTATCTTTTGGGTTAACCAATGCACCGACAGCTTTCATGGATTTAATGAATCGAGTATTTCATGATGTACTCGATAAATGGGTAATTATTTTTATTGACGACATCTTGATCCACTCCAAGACGGAAGAGGAGCACACTCAACACTTGAGAATGGTGTTAAAGAGGTTGAGAGAACAACAGTTGTTTACCAAATACAGTAAATGTGAATTTTGGCTTGAGCAAGTTGGATTCCTAGGACACGTAGTGTCTAAAGCCGGAATCGAGGTGGATCCTGACAAGGTGAAAGCGGTAGTAGAATGGGAAAGCCCTAAGAATGTTACTGAAATTCGAAGTTTCTTGGGCTTGGCTGGGTACTACCGATGCTTCATTGAAAATTTTGCTTGGATCTCAGCACCAATGACAAGTTAACCAAAAAGGGTGTGAAATTCAACTGGGTAGAGGAATGTGAGAAGAGTTTCTAGGAATTGAAGAAGAGGTTGGTGTCGGCCCCAGTGTTGACCATTCCTGAAGGCACAAGTGGAATGACAGTCTACACTGATGCATCCAAAGTTGGTTTGGGTTGTATTCTCATGCAACGCAGTAAGGTAATAGCGTATGCATCCCGACAACTAAAGGAATATGAGAAGAACTACCCCACTCATGACTTGGAACTAGCCGCAGTCATTTTTGCCCTTAAAATTTGGCGACATTATCTGTATAGGGAGAAGTGCGAGATATATAGTGATCACAAAAGCCTTAAGTACTTTTTCACCCAAAAAAATTTGAACATGAGGCAGAGAAGATGGCTTGAGCTCATGAAGGATTATGACTACGACATTCAGTATCATCCTAGAAAGGCTAATGTAGTGGCAGATGCGTTGAGCCAGAAGGCACAGACTGTATCACTCTCACACTTAGCAGTCAGCCCACCACTTGTGCAAGAAGCGACGCTAATGGATGAAACCCTCTTATATGAAGGAGAAACCTTAGAGCTTGAATAAAGAAAATCTAAAATGGTTGACTGTATCACTGGCGGCTCTACAGGTGCATCCGTCTATTTGGCAAGAGGTGCTAATGAAACAACCTTTGGATCCTGAATTGCAGCGGATCAGAGTTAAGATTCAAGATCAAACAATAAACGACCCTGATTTTGTTTTAGCCAATGATGGAGCATTACTGTTTTGAGGTAGGTTATGTGTGCCCGATGATTTGGATATACAACACAAGATAGTGCGGGAAGCACACAGCTCTGAGTACTCACTCCACCCAGGAAGTACAAAGATGTATAAAGACCTAAAACAAAATTACTGGTGGCCAAGCATAAGAATCACCATAGCCCTGTATGTGGCGACTTGTCTTACATGCCAGAAAGTAAAAGCTGAGAGGCATCGACCTTTTGGTACTCTTCAACCACTCCCAGTATCAGACTGGAAATGGGATAGGATTACAATGGACTTTGTCACCGGACTACCATGCACACCTAAAGGGATGGATGCGATATGGGTGATAGTTGACTGGCTTACTAAGACTGCTCACTTCATTCCCATCAAGACCAAGTTCTCTATGGCTAAGTTAGCACAACTTTTTATGGATAACATAGTGTGTTTGCATGGAGTGCCAGTGAGCATTGTGTCAGATAGGGACCCAAGGTTCACTTCCAGATTTTGGAAAAGCTTCCAGCATGCCTTGAGATCACAATTGAATTTGATTACTGCTTTCCACCCACAGCCTGATGGTCAGTCAGAGCGAACCATACAGATACTAGAAGACATGCTTAGGGCATGTGCAATGGAAATGTGTGGTAGTTGGGAAGAATATATACCCTTTATGGAGTTTACCTATAACAACAGTTGTCAAGCTACAATTGAGATGGCTCCATATGAGGCGTTATATGGTAGGAAGTGCAGAACCCCTTTGTATTGGAATGAGGTAGGTGAACGCCGAATGTTAGGACCTGAAATGATACAGATAACTTGTGACAAGGTCGATGTTATTCAGGAAAGAATTAAAGCAGCTCAGTCTCGTCAAAAGAGCTATGCAAACAACCGCAGGAAAGACATTGAATTTCAGCCAGGAGAAAAGGTGTCTCTCAAGATCTCTCCTACTAAAGGGTTGCAAAGATTTCACAGAAAGGGGAAGTTAAGCCAGAGATACATTGGCCCATTTGAAATCTTAGGTCGGGTTGGCTCAGTAGCCTACATGCTTGCTCTGCCACCTTCACTCGGGAATGTTCATAACGTATTTCAAGTATCCATGCTGAAGCGATATGTTCATGATCCATCTCATGTATTACCCATGGAACCAGAGTATCTAGAAGCTGATATGACCTATACAGAGCAGCCAATTGAAATCTTGGACCGAAAGGTGAAAACCCTTCGCAACCGCTCCATTTCCTTCGTAAAGGTGCGATGGGCTAATCATTCACTTGAAGAAGCATCTTGGGAGAAAGAGGATGAAATCCAAGCCAAGTACCCCCATCTTTTCGAACAACCAAGTATGCCAATTTCGAAGATGAAATTTTCAAAAAGGGGGGGGGGGTAAATGTGATACCTTACTTTTTAAATCCGGTCTAATTACATGATTGACCCGGTTTAACCATGCAGGACCCGAACCGGAGAGGGTTAAGGCAGGTTCCTTATGGACTAGATGGCAAGGGTAACTTTGAACACCAATTGGCCGGACAAGTCCGAGTCAGTGCCAGAGGAGACGGGTGTACCCAAGCCGTGTACATGCACATATCATAAGGCCATGTACGGATAAAGCAGGTAGGTAGCCGTATCCTAAAGCGCATACGTATAATATACCTTATGCCGAGAGTGAGATTCGTGTCGAGAGTCGAATTCCATTAAAATCCCACTTGTTGGCAAATTTTCGGCCCTCAGGTGGGCGGTCACAGGTGGGCGCATCCGCCCACCCGAGTGACCCACCCATGTGTCACTAATGATTTTAAGAAAGTATAAATAGCAGGATTTGTGTTTTTTTTTCAATATCTCATTTATTACACTGAATAGTTGGTGAGAAGATTTAAGAGGAGAGAGAAAAGAAGAGAGGAAAGAGAACGAAGAAGAAAGGGGAAGGAAGAGGAAGAAGGAATGGATTTAAACGGCGCCAATGCTTGATCTTCCCATTCTGATGCCAGAAAAGTGATCTCCAACACGAGATCTACATTTAGAGGTGAGCAAAGGCTATGTTCTTAAACTTTCACCAAACCCAAATGAAACCCTTGATTTGGGTAGAGTTCCTTGAGGTCTTGTAGATTCCCCTTGAGATGATAAATATAAGGTTTAATAGATGGTTTATGTGTTGATTTTGAAGGATTTGAAGAAGTTTTTCCACGGTTGGAGGAACATTAGTGATTTGAAGTGATTTTGGGGTTTTTGAACGAGTTCTTGAGCAAAGAAGGTAAGATGGCTTCCATTCCCTAAATCTAACCTAGATCTAGGTTAGAACCATCTTATGAGACTTTGAATATGTGGAGAATGAGTTTGGAAAATCCCCATTTGAATTCCCCCAAGGTTGGGGAAGGTTTCGAGGAAAAATGGCATTTTTTTGCCAAGACCGATGGGCCAAATGACCCGCCTGAGGGCACCCGCCTGAGAGGGCAGGCCCTCGGGGCCAACCGATGGGCCCAACTGATGGGCCGATTAGTGGGCCAACCTGCCCACCGGTCTTAGCAGGGCCAACCGGTGGGCCAACCTACTCGCCTGTCCTAGCAGGGCCCTCGGGGCCAACCGGCAGGCCCTACCTGTGGGCCGACTGGCAGGCCAACCTGCCCGTCGGTCCTAGTAGGGCCCTCGGGGCCAACCGACGGGATGGCTGGTGGGCCGACCGATGGGATAACCTGCCCGCCAGTCATGGCCGGTGGGCTAACCTGCCTGCCGGTCATGTCCGGTGGGTCAGGACTAGTGGGTCGACCTACCCGCCGGTCATGACTAGTGGGTCATGACAGGTGGGCTGTCTGACCCACCTGGGAGGCTCCCGGCGTGACTTTTAAGTCCGAATGGACCTAAAACGGACGTGCGACCTTCTTTTAGGATTCTAAACATGATTTTGTCACCAAATATTGTTAGTTTTGACCCCAAAGTGGTGAAATGCTAACCCCATTCACTCATGATAGGTTCACCAAATCTTACGCTTCTCACACCGGATCTCACCCGTACCAGGCGTGAGTCTTTGTACACTATAGATAAGTGGGGAGAAGATGTTTGACCTTGTTTCAAGGCTTGTTTGGCATTCATTTAATTGTATCTAGACTAGCCATGCCATCATACAAATGCTATATAGCTTAGCCATCCTCATATTTTTATGTCACGCGTGTTGTGTTTATTTTCTCAATGTCAAATGGTGATGTGCTTATGTGATGAATGTTGACATCATTGTGCATAATGCATTAATAGACTAGATACCATAGTCGGCTTGGAAACAAGTGAAATGGTGGCCCGTGGAATGGGATGCGGAGGCACTATGCAATCGTACTATGTCATATAGGAGCATGCGGTGTAGGATTATCATCTTCCCGTGCTACGACCCTTCACAACAGGGGTTGAGGTGTTGGCTTACCATTTGGGGGGAAGCAGTGGTCGCGGTTGTTGGGTCACTGTGGCGGTTAGACATACGCCCGGCTGGTCATTAGGACAGTCGGCAACCCCGGTGGTATATTCAAGAGGGCCAATCGTACTGCTTTTAAATTGTTGGAGTCAACACCTTTATTTTCTATCATTTACTTTTATGTTGAGAGCCGGTGGTCGGCATGCTTTACTTTTTCGAGTACTCACGGTGGGCCTTCTCCGACAGCCCTATGGGCGTATCGCGGGATGGAGTTCGTGGCTCATACCCGGAGTATACGCGCACTGTGGTTGTAGTAGCACTAAACCAAAGACTTAATAATGTTGTTAGGTGGATGTGATTAAAAATGAATTGCATATCATATAGTGCATATGGTTGTATTTGTTGTGTGGACTATTGTGTGGTCCTTCTTTTCACTTACTGAGCTAGTGAGCTCATCCCACGTGTGCACCCCTTTTAGAGGATTTTGTAGGTCATCAACCTGAAGAGCAAGGGTCGGGTCCCACAGTTGATTTCCCTGAAGGGGATTGGTGGGTCCTCGAGGAATTAGAGCACGGCACGGATTGCTCGTGCGAGGGCTGTGCTGCGGGACCACAGTTTTGATACCGAGCTGAGCTTACTCTTTGAATTTTTGGTGATCCCTTTTGTGTACTTGATATGTAAATTGTATTCTTCTTGTGTAAATATCATGCATGCGGGCCCACATGTACTTAACTATGTATTACAATTTGGGTATCAAGTATATTGGGGGAAATTACAGGTAAATTAAGTCTTTCGCTGAACTCTTAAATGATCTTTTTAGTTGTGTGTATGTTGTGGTTGGATACTGTATCAAATGATCCTGGCAGGTTTGGGTTAACTGGAGTTAACCCAGTCACTGGTCCGATTCTGTGTGAACGGGGCGTGACAATGCGAGCCCACCTCCTTAGACTCGTGGGGTATACAAGTCAAGAGGAAGGTGTGGAAGAGTATGTGGGGTCATTCAGGGTTGTTCACGATGTGGGTGGTGGGGTCTGTAGGCATCGAAACCCATTCAACAGCCAATTAGGCCACTGGATTTAGGGTCATCGGATCCTACCCATGTTGTTTCTAGTGTCCTTGTTTTCGGTGGTCAAGGCAGTGTTCTGCCTTGAATGCTTGTTGTCCCCACTTGGTCCTTCTATGGGGAGTTGCCTTATGTTATGTGCATGATCCTCCAATAATTTGGGTACGTGTTGGGACTTGGGTAGGGAGGTGTCGGGTTAGTTACCGCTTAGGGTCGGAAGGCTTGAATCCTCTCTAGTTAAATTGGTATGTAATGCACAAGCAAGTGGGATCATCCCTTCCCTTCTTGTAACAAGTTGCCACGAGCCAAAACCCATTAGTGCTTTATATCTCCCGTCTGAGATCTATAACAAAAGTCCAAATTAGATCGGGTTAGAGCACGGGTGTAACATGTAGAGCCCTACTCTCTAAATCCAGTTTATTGACCAGTTGATTTGGTTTGGTCTTGTAGGGTCCGAATAAGAAAGGGTCGATGCTAGTGCCCTATAGTGCATGACTGCAAGGGTGACGTCAAATGCGGGGTGACTGGACAAAATTGAGCTAGTACCCGAGGTCATTCGCACGCCTAAGCCGTGCCCTTGCACGTATCACAAAGCCATATACGAATAAGAAAGGTACGTTATCGTATTAAATGATGAAGATTTAGTCCGCAACACGTGACGAGAGCGAGATACACGTTAAGATCCCATTTCTCACCAAAATACAATAAGGTTGGCATTGTTTCGGCCAACTGGTGGCTGGTCACTGGTAAGTATGAGACCCACCAGTGTGACCCACTTGTAGGGTAACATGGGCCCCAGCAAGCCTAACTTGGGTGAGCACATGTATTTTGGACTCCTCATTGTAATGAGGTCTCGTATGCCCAATAATGTTAGCTATTTCACCTGGAATCACGATTTAATGTGTTTTCGTCCATAAAGGGGTAAAACCAAACAGGCCTTAGAAGATATTTATTAACCATGGTATAAATAGTATTTATATTCCTCTTTCTCTGCCATTTATGATTTCAGCAAGTTTGGTGAGAGAAGGAAAGAGGAGGAAGAAAAGAGGAAGAATAAGAGAAGGAAGAAGGAAGGTTCCCCCTTGGATTCCGGAGCCGCAACTTACCTTTTAGTTGCCAGAATAGTCACCAGTGCCTTGAGATCTGCGTTTTGAGGCAAGTAACACCATAAACCCTAGAGATGTGATGAAACCCTTTTATGTGTGGTTAAATCAAAGGTGTAATGGAACCTTGTGTGATTTTTTTGAAGGTTTGAGGAAAGGAAAACCAAGATTTGGAGATATTGAGGTGACATTTCGAGTTTGGAAAGAGGATTTTAAGTTTTGGCGGTTTTTAGCCAATATATGATTTCATTTCCCAAAACCTTGATGTTAATTTAGATCTATGAAATAATCAAGTAAATGAAGCTTAGAATATATGGGAAATGAAGTGGGAACATCCTCCTTGGATTCCCAAGAGGTGGGATGAAGGAGAGAACAAGTTTAGCAAAATCCTGCAGAACACTAGTGGGTATGTAGCATCAGCAGGTAGTTAGACCCACTAATGTGACCCCCAGTCTTACCTGGGCGTCTGGGCAAACCGACTGGTAGGACCAACAGTTACCAGACCCACTGGTAGCACGCACCAGTTCCCTCTGGACCTACCAGTGGGTAGGACCTACAGGTATCAGACCCATCGATATCATCCACTGATTTATGTCTGTGTGCTATCTACTTGGGCAATTTGCAAAGGTGGATTCTTCTACCCACCTGTATGACCCACCTGTAGCCCAAATGAACTCTATGGAGCTTAAACTCACTGATAACTTTCTTCACGCTATGAAATGCATTGTGATCATATTTTACATCTTTTTATAATTCCAAAATGGACGTATTCTAAATTCCTATCTGTGTTAGGTTTCGAGACATTCGTCTTCACGCTGGATCTTACCCATACCACGAGTGCATATATACCTACAAGAATAAGTAAGTGGGGAGAGGACTTTGATCTTATTTTGGGAGTGTTTTTGGCATCTTGTTCATTCATGTATCATCTTGACATTACGAATGCCATTCTCATGCATATGCTTGACTGCTATTGGATGCATTTAGAAATGAACATATTGTATCTATACATTTCCAATTGTTTGTTATTTGTTGTGAATTCTTGAGCATGGATTTATTCATGGATGGATTATGATGAGAATTTACCGAATATGTATGTGATTCCTAGAATAGATGCCATAGTCAGCTTGAAAACGAATGTGTTGGCACACCGTGGAATGGGACACGAAAGTACTATATAGTCATACTATCTCATGCAGGAGCATGTGGTTAGGATTTTAAATTCTCTCGTGCTACGACCATTCCCAATAGGGATTTACGTGTTGGGTTATCACTAGGGGGAACCACCGATCACAGACTGCTATGGCGGTTAGAAGTACTCTCGACTGATCATTAGGACAATCAACAACTTTGGTGATATATTCAGAGGGCCAATCGTATTGCTTTTATTTTCTGCTGTGGTTCGGCCATGATTTACATTTCTACTGTGGTTCAGCCACGATTTACTTTTTTGAGTGCTCATGGCTGGCATTCTCCGACAACCCTATGGGCATATCGCAGGATGAGGAACGCGTCTCGTACCTAGGGCATACACGTACTGTGGTTGTAGTAGCACATAACCTATGACCTAGTAAATGTTGCTTAAGTGAAATAGGATTAAAATGAATCTCATGCATTTAGTATCATTTGATTGCAACTGCTTGTGTGAGTTTTTCTTTCCATTTACTGAGCTAGTGAGCTCATCCCTTGTGTATACAATTTTTTTAGATGATTTTACAGGTTACTTGGTAGAGGAACCTGTGCCGGATCCCATTGAAAAAACCCCAATGGGGGATCGGTGGGTCTCAAAAGGATTAGACCACGGTGACGGTTGCCCGTGTGAGAACTGTGTTGCAGGGCAACAGTAGCAGATTTCTATTTATAATTCTTTTTATTCTTTTGGTCTATACCCTTTTTGTACTTTCGATAATTAAATCGTTATTTCCTTTGTAAATATCATGCCTATAGGCCCACATGTAATTATACTATGTATAAAAATTTGGGTATCAAGAGTATATGGGGATTTACAGGTACTTATACATGACAAGACTTTTGCTGAAATTACATTATTATATACGTGTGGCTTACTGTGCTATGGTTACTATATCAGATGATCCTGGTGGTTTTAGGTTACCCAGAGGGAACCCGATCACTGGTCTGATTCTATATGAATGGGGCATGACAATGGTGGTATCAGAGCGCGATGTTCTAATCACACACAACTTGCAATATTAATTATGTAGAAACCATAATAGGACAAAGGGTTGGGGAAAAAATAAAAGACATCACATAAAATCAGAAAATACATAAAACCTAAAAAAAAAAATTTTGCCATGATGCATTCATAAAGTAAGAGTATCCAAAAGATTCACACAGAAGAGAAAATTTCATAACCACAGAGAAAATTCTTTACACAAGATAAAATTCATAAAATAACAACAGAAGAAGAGAATAGGCAGAGCAAAAGAAAAAAAGGTAGAATTTCCCATAACCACATTTTCGAAAGGAAAGAAAAGTAGAATAACAATACTCCAGACTAGCTGCCTCATTAGTCATCATCCAAGTCAATCACCTCTTCCACCCCAAATTTGGAGTTGATGTTGAGGTGGTGGTCATAATAGTCAAACTGGTGGTTTACTAAGTCCACCTCCTCCTGGAGATGCTTTAGGCTTGCTCTTATGTTCCTAGCGGGCCAGCGGTTGTGCCCATCTCATCATCCAGGTCCTCCACCTCCATGGACACATGCCCCAAGGTGTCCTCAATAGCCTTCTCTCGGGCAGTACACTCCTCCTGATTCTTCAGGAGCCTCTCCTGACCTTCCTGGAGTGCCTTCAGCCTATCCAACATACCCTGAAAGTCAAAGGCCCCACCTGGAGATGGTGGAGCCACATTGATGGGGACCTCATCCTCCCCCTCTGCCTCGGGGATATAGTCCCGTATTCCTCCTCATCCACCTCCTCCTGGGCTACATTCCCTATTGTGGGCTCTATTAAATTAAACAATTTCATCTTACGCAAGATACCCCAGGAAAATATATCTGGGGGGGAATTTCCCTCCTCACCCCCAAGATCCACCTGGAAGTACTCGAACACCTTGGTAAGGGACAGGGCATACGGGTAGTTGCCGTCAGATGGGTGTGCCGTATGGTACTCCATGGTCTTCATAATCACATATGGGAGGCATAGGCGGGAGGCATTCCCCAGAGCCATGTATGCTGCCATGAAGTTTACCTAATTCTAATGCCCAGCCCGGGGAAGCAGGTTAAACTGCACTAGACGGTTGAAAACCAGAACCTGGAAGGAAGGTTGTCTCAGACTTTGGGCAGACGATATAGCCACAAATAGTCTCATAGACATGCCTTTGGAGGGTCTCATTCATGTGGGGGCCCAAGGCTTTACCCCTAGGAGGGCAGTAATACCAAATACCCTCCAAGGAGATACCTAAGATCCCCGCCAATAAATCAATGGGGAGCCAGATATCTCGACCCTTCACCCGGCTAGTGAAGGTATACACTCTATCATTGTGCGAAACCTCAAGGTTGTAGTAGAACATCCTGATGAGGTTGGGGTAGCAAAGAGAGTCGATAGAAACCATGGCCTCCCAACCCAATGTAGTAAATTTCTTAAGCATCTACACTCGAGTGAAGTCTGTAGCCACAATAGTCTTCTCCATGAGGACTGGCTTCTTAGAGAAGGTGGACCAAGAGAGGGAAGCTTCAAGGCTCCTGAATGTACTATCATCATAATCCTCTGGGTCCTCAGATACACTCCTCCTAGCTCGGGCACGAGGAGTGGAAGAGTTGGTGGTTGTACCCCTTCTCTTCCTACTCGGGGAACTATCACCCCTGGATGAAGAAATAGCTCCTTTACCCTTGCAAGAAGACATTCTGCCAAAAAAAAAAAAAAAACCACGAGAAAACATGAGAAATTGGTAAGATTTCAAGAGGAAATGGTAAAAACAAGGAATAAAAGAAAAAATTAGAACAACAAGGTCGTTAGGAGGAAAAGTAATGGAAATAACACTAATGTGAGGCACATAGTAGGGACAATGTATGTAGAATGGTAGATAAAAGAGAAAAGGCCCTATAGTGCGATGCCATAATCATAATGTGACCGCATATGAAGGAGAGTTGACAAAACCATGTTATGGCAAATGGAACATCAAAGAGTCATGAAGTAAGAGCATTGCTTAAAGCATAGAGTCATAAAATTGCCCAAGCTAGTGTTAACACAATGCATTAACTAGTTTCCAAAGAAAAAAAAAAAAAGGGAAAATTCCTTAGAGAGGAGCATGAACTATGAATGTTCCTAGCATTGAGGAAATTTGGGCAACAATATGTAAGGGACGATTTAAATTAATGCAAGTATACATATTTTAGCACATTGAGGTCAAACAAGAGAAAACCCCCAAATTTCCCAAGAACCCTAACCTAGGAATGGTGAAAATTTATGCCAAGTTAAGGAAAGTGATGCATGAAAGTGATACATATGTGCAATGTGATACTCCTCCTACTATTATGCAGCCAAATGTGAGTTGATATACTCATTGAATCACACATTGTGCAAGAAAGAAGAGAGGAAATAGGAAAACCCTAAAACAGCAAAAATTTTGAGAAAATAGGGTTAAATGCTCTATGGCAATGACATATTTGATGGTCAATGATGAAAATCATGGAACAAACAACATACACATATAATACATTCTTCTATTTGGGAAAAATCCAAAGAAAAATGGATTTTAGAGAACATGGAACAAGAATAACCGAAACCCTAAAGAGAATGATGAGAAACCCACTTACTTGAGGTTGAGGATGGAGTTGTGAAGCTTTGAATCCAAATGAGGGCGCGAATAATGCTTATGAAGGATTTCTTGACTCCATCTTGTTGCCTTAGGCGATTTGGAGAAAAGAGGAAAACGAGAGAAATAAGAGTTTTGAAAAATGAGGGATTTTTGCCCTGCATAGCAATGTCGTGTGCGACCGGCGGGTCCTGAACCCAGCCCACCCGCCGGTGTGGGTTTTTGGGCTAAAATGTCACAAATTTTGGGGATTTATTCCTCAAGCCTTATGGGCCCCAGTTTTGTATAATATATAAGCCGTTGAATGATAAATTTGGCATGCATGCTCTTGTGGGATTGGTTATGCCTTTATGTAAGAGAGGATGCTATGGATGCGTGCTATGACAATGAATGCATTATGATTATATGACCAGAAACCTAATGTGCATTTGATTTGTGCTCACATGTGATATATGTGGCACTTAATTATACCTAATTTTGATGCAATTCTGGTGCAAAGCATTATGGTACATACTAGATCTGGTAGTAGTGCAAGAGGAGCCCCACGTGGTCTCCATCCTGTCGGAAGACCACCTAATCCTCGGGGACCTCGACCGCGGGTGAGTCCTAAACAAGAAGAAATAGTTGAGGACTCACCTACACATGAGATTCTGGATCCTTCTCCTGTCATCACTCACAATGACATTGTGGCTCTTATTCAACAGTTGCAACAGGCATTCCAGTAGCAGTTGCTATAGTAACAGCAGACCTTTTTGAATGTTGTGCACCAAATATTGAACCCTATGCAAATAGGTTAACATCCTCGTGGGGTACCTTTCCCACAAGACCGTCCTATTGTGCCAGGTGCTGGAGTTCAACTAGGGGGTGCATCTCCTCGAGCACCACCTGTGGATACCTAAGGGAGTGCACCACCTGCAGTACCACCACAGGACCAACCAGGGGGTACTCCACCTGTGGCTACTCCATGGTTCCCTCCTTATGGCACCTCTCCATACATGATGCCACATCTGTATCTGTATTACCTGACTCATCCCCCATACTACCCACCGGTAGCCACTAGTGCAAAGGTGGTGAAATCCTTTAAGAGGCACTTGCCACCTATCTTCACCAAGGTGGGAAGTGATCCTTTAGAGCTAGATCAGTGGATCTAAGAGATGGAAAATATATTTGAGGTGGTAGAATGTACGGTAGCTCAGAAGCTCATCTGTGCTGGGTTACAGTTGAAGAACGAAGCTCATGTATAGTGGAAGGCTTCCAAGCCTATTTTGGTGATAGCCCATCGGGAACCGACATGGGAACAATTCAAGGAATTGTACTTGTTAAACTATTAACCCACCAGCTTCAGAGACAGGAAGGAAGCAGAGTTCTTAGCATTAACTCAAGGAAACAAGTCTGTCCTTGAGTACTAGCAGAAATTTGAGGACTTATTCTATTTTTCTCCTTCACAGATGAAAACAGCAAAGGAAAAGGCAAAAATAATTTTGAATGGACTAAAAGTGTCTATTGGTACAATTTTGGGGGCTATGGATTTGACTAACTATGCCCAAATTGTACAAAAGGCTTAGACCATGGAAGACAAGCAAAAGGGAGAGTCTTTCACCACACCTGGACTCTGAAAGAGGACCAACCCCTATGCGTACTCGGGCAACCTAAATAAGAGTTTTCGTGGGCCATATAATTATGATCCATCATATCAGCAGCCTTATAGATCATCGGGTTATAAGCCCCGATCGGCCAGTAGATTGGGTACTACTTCTTTTCACCCAAACACTAGCACAGTGCCTATGGCTTCAAGACCACCTCGTCCTCCCATTGCACAGGACCAGATACAGAGAGCACCAGTACCAGTGCAGGCCTCCCAAAACAAGTGCTATGTTTATAATTCACTTGGGCATTTTATAAAGGATTGCCCGTATGAGCCAGTTGTTGCACTGGGACAGCCTCCTACTTATAGACCCGCATTAACTTAAGGGGGCCCACCTCAAGGGAGAATGTAAGCATTGTCAGCTGAATAGGTTCAAGCAAGCCCCGATGTTGCAGCAGGTATCCTATCTATCTCAAGTATACTAGCTTATGTGTTATTTGATTATAGAGCATCACATTCTTTTATATCTAAAAGATTTGCTAGAAAGATTGACATGATACCCAGGGCTCTAGAGAGTGAATTGATTGTTATCACACCTACAGGCAATGTAGCATAACTAAATAAAGTGTATGGACAATGTCCCGTTGAAATAAGTGGAAAGAAGCTAGATGCCCAGCTTATCAAATTTAACATGCAAAATTTTGATGTTATATTGGGCATGGATTGGTTATCTGCTCATCAAAAAAACATGATGTGCATCGAGAAACAAATTAAAGTGATGTGCGTCGAGAAACAAATTAAAGCTCATATTATGATGCATCCCTCGGGCTAAGTAGAGAAATCTACTTGTGAGTCTCTCCCTAGCTTTATACCCTTTCTTTTACTTTATTTTTATTTCAGTATTTTTTTCCTTTATTATTATTTTTTTTTAAATTATGTGGGTTGTTTATTTTCAGTTATTTATTTATTTAATTTTAATTGTGTGGCTTGCGTCTTTAAATTCTTAGATGACGAATGGTTAGGACGTTATTTTAAATATATATGTTTAGGACGGTGATTAGAATTAGATCACAACCATTAATCGGTTCACTTTCGCATTATTAAAAGAAGTAAAAAAATAAAGTGGCTGCTCTCCCTGTGTTTGACCCATAGCTACACTAATCCGCATGCTTGCAGTTACATTTAAAATCTCAAACAAGTTTTTGGTGCCATTACCGGGGAGACAGTTCCATGTTATTTTTCGCTTTCTTTTGGTAAATCGGAGTGCTTTGTTTTGTTTTTCCTTTTCTTTTATTTAATTCCTGAGAAGAACAACTTACAATAATAGTTGTATCAGTGGAGGTCGACATGCCTCACAATATGATAAAGACAGGTTTCGCCCTGTAGCAGTACCTCAGGAATTGACCTGAGCAACCCCGGATCCCTGCCGGTAAGCTCCCAAAAAGCCAAAAATAATTAAAAAAATCATAAAAAAAAAGTTTTGCTATCCATTCTTTTGTGCTTGTCTTACTCTAGTTGTGGGTAGTTTTCTGTTGCATGAGTGTTAGGTGGGTACGTAATACTAAGAATCGGTTAAAAAGAAGAGATCCAACAAGTAGAGACCCTATACGTTTGCTCTCTTTAAAACCCTTCAATATGGGAGACCAACAGCAAAACGCTTCACCTAAATCTCTGAAAGACATGTTCTACCCTACTAGAACAGCCCAACCTTCCTGCATAGTTCTACCATAAGCCCAGTGCAATAATTTTGAACTCAAATCTCAATACATCACTATGTTGCCCCACTTCCATGGGTTGACCTCTGAGGATACATACCTATTTCTAAGGGAATTTGAAGAGGTATGTGTTCTAATTAAGATCCAATAGCTTTCTAATGACGCTGTTAAGCTTAGGTTTATCACTTTTGCATTGAAAGACCAAGCTAAGAAGTGGTGGTCTGGGTTACCCACAAATTCCATAACCTCATGGGAACAGTTCACAGTTGTCTTTCTTAAGAAGTTTTTCCCAACTCACAAGACTAATAAACTTAGAAGTGATATCCTTCAGTTTAGGTAAAAGCCTAGTGAATCATTTTCTAAACTTATGAAGAGATTCAAGGATCTATTCCAAGAATGCTCTCACCATGGCCTAGACCTATGGCATTTATGTCAAATAATTTATGAGGGTATTGATTACCCAACTAAACAAATGATAGAATCTATGTGCTCTGAGGGATTCACATCCTTTACAGATGAAGGAAAGGCATAGGAATTCTTACTTGACTTAGCTGACAAAACCCGTAAGTGGAAATCAACCTAAAAAAGTGAAAGAACCATAGGAGGAAAAGGATATTTTATGGATGAGATAGTAGCCAAGGAAGCCCATTTGGATAGCCTAATCAAGAGAATTGAGATTATTGTTCCTAAAGAGCCATCATCAGTCAATTTGGTTAAGATATGTGCTTGTTGCCAATCCCCTAGACATCTCATAGAAGAATGCCCCAACACCTCTGGGGGCACTTCTAATGATAGTGTTAATGCCTTATACCAGAATAATCCATATAGTAATACCTACAATCCAGGATGGAGAAATCACCCAAATTTCTCTTGGAATCAAGGTAACCAAGCATGGCCTTCCAATTTTCATAATCAAGGCCAACCTGGACTCCAAAGGCCTCCCATTGCACAACAATTTTTTTTCCAAAATACTTTTCCTAGGTCAAATGTAGGACCTCAGGCTAGTTTTCCTAGGGCCCCTCTCCTATCATATTATCAGCAACCCCCTGGGTTTACCAACACTGGAGAGGCAAGTAGAATAAGTGACTTGAAAAAAAAATATGGCCCTCTTCATTACAAGCCATCAAAATATTATGAGATAACTCACTCAAGGTATCTCAATTATGCGTGAGAGGGAGAAAGAAACTTTACCCAGTCAACCAGAGCCTAACCCTAGGCATCATCAGCCTGTTAATTCACAAACATCAACTAATGCACCACTGAATATAGTAAGGTCAGACCCAACAAGGGCCCTCTAACCAATGTAGTGTTATTTATGCCCTTAAGAGTGGTAGAGAGTACCAACAGAGCGTTCCTAAATCTTCCTCATCTATTACTCCTGTTAACTCTCCTTCAGTTGAGGACACAAGTGTGCCTCTTGTTTCAGATTCGTCTGATGAACCTAAAGATTTTTCTGAAACTAAAGATAATTTGATTGAGAAAACTAAAAATGATTCTTCTGAACAGGGGCAAATCCCTAACAGTCCTTATGTTCATCCTGTCCCATTTCTTAATCGCTTGGTAAACAAAAGGAAGACTGCTTCCATGGATAAAATTTTAGAAGTCTTTAAAATGGTAGAAATTAACATCCCTCTTTTGGATGCCATATCCCAGATGCCCTCCTACGCAAAGGTACTGAAAGATTTGTGACCTCACAAACATATCACTAGTGTGCCCAAAAAGGCGTTCTTGGCAGGTAATATTAGTTCCATAATTACTCAGCCTATAATAGCCAACTATAAGGATCCAGGGAGCCTTACCATATCTTGTGTCATAGGCAACACCTACATTGAGCATGCTTTACTTGACCTTAGCACAAGTGTAAATCTTTTACCTTACCATGTGTACAAGCAACTTGGATTAGGAGAATTGAAAGCCACTGGAACTACTCTTCAGTTGGCAGATAAGTCTATCAAAATTCCTAAAGGGATGGTTGAGGATGTCTTACTAAAGGTGGGGGAATTTATTTTTCCTGTTGATTTCATTATGTTAGATACCAAGCCCTTTCTCAACCAAGGATGAGATCCCAATAATTCTAGGAAGACCATTCTTGGCTACCAATAATGCATTAATCAACTGCTGGAATGGTTTCCTAAGATTATCTTTTGGTAACTAAACTGTTGAGTTTAACATATTTAGGATAGACAAACAACCACATATGGAAGAAGAGATTAATATGATTGAGGATTTTCTGGATTTTTCTGATGATTTAATTACCAACTTTGATATTAATTCTGATTCAGAATTCCAAGAGTGTATGGATGAGTTGGATGATGATAGTGAAAATTTCTTTTCTAAAGTCTTGAGTCTTCACACACCTGTGGAGCCCTTAGGACCCCTTTCCAATTCTATTCCCAAACCTTCCATAGTTGAGCCCCCTAAGCTATATCTTAAGGAGTTACCATCTAATTTAAGGTATGCTTTCCTAGGGCCTGACCAGACTCTTCCTATAATAATTTCTTCAAATTTGACTTCTAGCCAGGAAGAGGAGTTACTTAAAGTGTTAAAAGACAATAAGGAAGCCCTAGGTTGGACCATGACTGATATACTTAATGTGACAACCTAGAAGGACCACTTCCCATTGTCATTCATTGACCAGATGTTAGAGAGGTTAGCTGGACATGAATACTATTATTTTCTTGAAGGATATTTCGGCTATAACTAGATCCCAATTGCTTTAGAGGATCAATATAAGACCACTTTTACATGCCCATATGGAACATTTGCTTACAGGCGTATGCCCTTTGAGCTTTGCAATGCCCTTGCTACGTTCCAACAATACATGATGAGCATATTTTCTGATATGGTCAAAAAATTCTTAGAAGTATTTATGGATGACTTTTCAATTCATGAGAATTCCTATTCTGAATGTCTTCATCATCTTTATCTAGTTTTGAAAAGGAGCATATCTAAGAATTTGATTTTGAATTGGGAGAAATTCCATTTCATGGTTAAATCTGGTATTGTTTTAGGCCATATAATATCCAAGGAGGGAATAAGGTAGAAGAGCCAAAGTGGATTTAATTGATAATTTACCACCTCCTCAATCTGTTAAGGACATCCGATGTTTTCTAGGGCATGCGGACTTCTATAGAAGGTTTATTAAGAACTTTAGTCAGTTAGCCTGACCTCTCACTTCATTACTCGCCAAAGATCAAACTTTTGAGTTTTCTAAAGAGTGCCTAGAATCCTTCAAACAACTTAAGAAGGAGTTGACCAATGCACCCATTGTTCACCACCTGTTTGGACTGAACCTTTTGAACTGATGTGTGATGCTTCGGATTTTGCTATAGGAGCGGTTTTGGGTCAAATGATTAATAAGTTGTCCACTGTCATTTATTATGCTAGTAGGACCTTAAATGATGCACAACTCAATTATACAACCACTGAAAAATAATTTTTAGTGGTTGTGTTTGCATTAGAAAAGTTTCGGTCTTACTTAGTTGGTTCACATGTGGTGGTGTATACTGATCATTCCGCTCTCAGATACTTAGTTCAGAAGAAGGATGCCAAAGCCCGTCTCATTAGGTGGGTTTTACTTTTGCAAGAGTTTGATTTAGAAATTAGGGATAAAAAAGGAGTTGAAAACCTAGTTGCAGACCATTTATCCTGGCTTCCAAATTTCTTGACTATCGAATCTCTAGTCAACGAGAACTTTCCAAACGAACAGTTATTTACAGTGTCCAGTGAACCATGGTTTGCTGACATTGTCAACTTCTTAGTTTCAGGTGTGACTCCGGATCACTAGTCCACCCAAGATAAATATAGATTTCATTCTCAAGTTAAGCACTTTTTCTGGGATGATCCTTATTTGTTTAAGATGTGTCTGAATCAAATTATCCGACGATGAGTTCCTGATTATGAGCAACATTTTATTCTCTCTTTTTGCCATGATTATACATGTGGTACACACTTTGGACCTAAGAAAACTGCCACAATTGTTCTCCAATGCGGATTTTATTGGCCCACTCTTTTTAGATATATGCTTTTGATTATTACAAGGTTTATCCTGCCTACCAGTATTTTGGCCGTATGAATAAGAGGAACATGATGCCCCTTAACCCTATATTAGTAGTTGAGATCTTTGATATATGGGGCATCGATTTCATGAGACCATTCCCTAATTCCTGTGGAATTTTGTACATACTTTTGGCTGTTGATTACGTTTCTAAATGGATAGAGGTCATACCTTATAAATCTAATGACCACAAAGTGGTGGTCCAATTTCTCAAAGATAATATTTTTTTCCGCTTTAGTGCACCACGTGTAATATTTAGTGATAGGGGTACTCATTTTTGTAATTGACCTTTTGAGGCCTTAATGAAAAAGTATGGGATCACCCATAAGTTATTTACCCCTTATCACCCCCAAACTAGTGGCCAAGTAGAGGTGGCTAATAGGTAGATTAAACAAATCTTGGAGAAAACTGTTAATCCCAACCGTAAGGATTGGTCCCTTAGGCTCATTGATGCCTTGTGAGCCCATCAGACTGCATTCAAGACCGACCTTGGTTAGTCTCCCTACCGTTTGGTGTATGGAAAAGCTTGTCACTTACCAATTGAGTTGGAGCATAAGGCCTTTTGGGCCATCAAGAAGCTCAACTTTGATTTGTTTGATGCGAGAATTCATCATAGGATCCAACTATCTGAGTTAGAGGAACTTAGAAATGATGCCTATAAAAGTTCTAGAATTTACAAGGAAAAGACCAAAGCTTTCCATAATAAGCACATTCTGCGTAAATCTTTTGTAATTGGTGATAAGGTCTTATTGTATAACTCTCAATTGCATCTTTTCCCTGGTAAGCTTAGATCCCGATGGGATGAACCGTTTATTATCCATAATGTATATCCCCATGGGGCTATGGAGATTCTGAATCCAGGAACAAGGGTTAATGGTCAGCGTTTGAAATTGTTCCTCAAGTTTCCTACTACTGGTAGTGAAGAGGTCATGGATCTCCATGAACCTCTTTACACTGATGATAATTGGGAGAGTGACAGTTGCGTGTCTATCCAGGTGAACCCTCTTTTAGTCCCACATCGCTCGTGGATCCCCATCCGCGGTCCTATATTAGTCCCTGGGTGCCTTCTCTAGATAAGCCGATTTTGAAGGAGAGCGAAGGGCTAAACTCAGATCTGGTATCAGAGCCGGGTGGACCAGGGGGAGAGTGACAGTTGCATGTCTATCCAAGAGAACCCTCATTTAGTCCCATATCACTCATGGATCCCCATCTGTGGTCCTATATTAGTCCCTAGGTGCATTCTCTAGATAAGCCGATTTTGAAGGAGAGCGAAGGGCTAAACCCAGATCGCTTAATGAAAGGGAAGCTTAAGCTTTGGTCTTTGCCTAACACCTTGAGTAAGAAATGGTATCAGAGCCTTCCTTTCCCTTCTCTAGCTAATCTCCTCCTCTAGCCATCCCTCTCTTTCGAATTGAACCTGTTATAGCTAAAGATACAGTCTAGGCCACGCCTTTTTGCAAGTAATCTCTGCTTATGGTTTCTTCTGTTAGAAAAAGACCCTTGAGCGTGGTGGGCTTTCAGGATAAAGATGCCATTTTGTGCCCTCTTTTGCTCGAATTGCTCTGAAGTTAGACACCGTAATCAGGGGGTTCTTGATCGGCCTCGAATAGCTGTCTTTACGTATCTCAGTTTCTCTGATGAGTTGTGATGATTCAGATCTGGAGCATGGCCGCTTTCTAACTTTTCATGGCTTCTCCTTCTTCTTTTCTTTTTTCTTCCCCTCGACGATCAACTTCATCCCGGTCTTCATCTTTTTCTTCCCTGGATTACCTTTATAAACTCCCCTATGTTCCCGACGATTAAGTTCTACCCCCTACCCCTTCTCCTCTTCTTAACCCTTACACTGTCTTCCCAAAAGCTCCATCTTCCTCTCAATGGACGGCTCTTGTTACACCAAAGAAGACTCCCCCTCTGAAAGAACTGGTTCAAGCTTCTCACTTTGATCAGTTTCAGATCCCTGCCATGGAAAAGGAGCAACTATTCACCCTTGAAATACCTCTTGATCTGATCCCTCAGTGGAAACAACAAGGTTATACCCAACTCCACTTTGGTGCAATCAAATTTTCCCTCTCTTTCCATGGACGGAAAGGTCTTCCGGTCGTTTTCCGGATAGCCCTTCTTGACAGTCGATTTTTACAGTACCAATATGCTGTAATTGCCATTATCCAGACCACTCTAAATGCAGGAACAGTTTTCTTAACTCTATACCCCAAATTCAATATTCCTCTTTCAAATCCTCATCTTCCCAGTGCTCTTAAGTTCCAGATCCAAATTACTGGTGCTTCTTAGGTAGCCACAACCCAGGTAGCTACTTTACATTATCAAATGGCCTATCGATTGCAAAATCATGCTTTTGATCTTCTTACAAGCCATCAAGAGGATGCCCTGTTCATAACTATGGACTCCACTCAGGTTCCTTGTTGTACGTATGTCCCTCGACAAATTTCTAGAGACAAACTTCTTCATTTTCTTCCCACATCTTGGGTAATAGCCTATGAACAATAGGTCTCCAACACTCATCTACAAACCCCTGCAGAACCCATCTAGTCCATAGATCCTCAATACATCAGGAACTCCAACGGTGAAGTAGAAATCAGGTTTCCACCCCTGAAACCTCAAACTATTTCTACTCCCTTTCCAACCACCTTTGGCATGATCCAAGAAAAAATCCCCATCCAATCTTTTGATTCTCAAGGTGGCCCTATTTATTTCTTCCAAGATCCAATTACTGGTCATAAATATTTTTATTTATGTGACTGTGAATCTTGCTTCCAAGACTCTGATGATGATGATTCCTATATCTCTAAGTCTTGTTCCTCAAGACATAAGTCTTTCTAGTCTATATTACGAGAACATTACGAGTCAAGAGATTCCTCTGTTGGCCCCCTCAGTGATGAATCAAAATACCCTTTCTTCGTCAAGTATGGTGCTACTAAGGTTCCTCCTCCTCCACCTTTATTTCCTCCTACTTGCAAACCTCCCCCACAACCAAATCTTCCACCTCCTCCTATTTATCCTTGTTGTATGTATACACCAAGATCCTCATCTTCTTCCCCACTTAAAAATTTCCCTGGTCCTTCTGATTTTGGCCCCGATACTCATGGTGTTCGGCATGTTTGGAAAATTAAGCCTCCACTTCGTCCCACTGGACAACATTCAGAAATATCCTCAGCAGAAGAAGCTTGAATTGGCAAGCAGAAAATGTTGTCGTGCAAAATCAATACCTTGAAAAATTCTTGCTTAAACCCAACAAACTCAAAGCACTCTGACTCATCATGATCATCTTCTACAATCTTTATGACGAAAAAATTATCAAGTTCATGCAGAACTTGCTGGAATTGCCTCAAGTGTGGCAGATACCACTACTGCCTTTGCCCTTATTAGTCAGAAAGAGAAACATCTTCGTTACCTTGAAGCTCAGCTCCATAGTCTTCAGAGGACTTATCCTCCCTCTTCTGCAACAAGCAGAAAACAACCACTTCCTGTCACAGCTCCAAGCTTCACTCCACAAGATCCATTTGCTATGTATGCCCCTCCGGCTCCTCCAGTTGTCTCTTCACCAAGAACATTTCCAATTGAAGTACTAAAAGAACTTCAACGACAACAACGTTCTTTTCCAAAGAGAACCAGAGCTACTAGAGGACGTACTCATGGTAGACTTCCTCCAGCTTAGACGTCTACTGTTGCTTTGATGGATCTCAGTGATGATTTTGATGAAGATCTAGATACCATATAGGAAGCACCACCTTCTTTCAACCCCTGTCCCATGACAGTCTCCTATCCAGCACCTCCACCTCCAGTGCCACTAAAACCATCTCAAATACCTCTTTCCCCCATTACCACCACTACCCAAACTACCCAGTCCATCCATACCATTGTCACCCCCTCTGTAAACACTCTGTCTGATTTTCTTACAAACCTTACCATTCCTAATCCTCTTCCCTCTCTCATGAATGAAGGTCCTCATCCAACTGCTCCTCATGTCTCAGAAATGGATGATGACCCTG
The DNA here is from genome assembly GCF_013358625.1 of Macadamia integrifolia. NCBI lineage: Eukaryota > Viridiplantae > Streptophyta > Magnoliopsida > Proteales > Proteaceae > Macadamia > Macadamia integrifolia. The sequence goes on along the minus strand of NC_056560.1, from coordinate 34,391,233 downwards.
AAATTCACAATCCTCCTGATAACCAACCCAGGCCTCTGGCTCCACCTCCACCTTTTACCCCATACCAGAATCAAGATCCAAAATAATTTTTTACCCTAGATGATATTCTTGTCTCCAAATGGGCTTCAAGAATTGTAGATTTTCACTCATGGATAAATGTAGAATTACTCCATGAAGGAGCTACCACAATGATGGTCTTATCCAAATTTGTTGCAAGACTTTAAGGAAAACTCAGAGAATGGTATTTAGCTCTTGGAGCTTACAGACAAATTCAAATTGTCCAACTTACAGAAAGCCAATTTATTACCACTCTCTACCAAAAATTCTTGGGTCCAGTTTCAAATGATCTCTCAAAGGCCCATGATGAATTTCTTCAGATGAAGTGCTGCTCACTTAACAGATCAGATCTTGACAAACACTTTTCGAGAATGACAGATCGGTTTCACAAGATTGGCGGTCTTGATGATAAAAACCTTAAACAGGTTTTTCTCAACTCCCTTCCAGAGCCTCTTGGTGTAGACACTCAGCAGTTTTTGAGAAACTAAAATATTCCTTTAGCCTCCTGTACAATTGGTTCTCTCTACAGCCATGCTCTTACTACCCTTGACAAACTTTGCAACATCAAAAAAGTTTGGAAAGATTTACAAGATAGATCTAATACGGTCTCTTCCACCTGTGATACCTCTTATCTCAAAATCAAGTGCAAAGGTGACAACTCCTGTGATTGTTCTACCAAGAAGTCCTCTCATCACAGAAAGTTTCCACCCTTCTCTCAGCATCGCAAGTACAAAAAGAAGCACTTCTCCTTCAAATCTCCAAAGTTCAAGAAAAGATGGAGATTCTTTCGGAAAAAACAATTTCGAAGAAAGCACAAATCCACTTTTTGCTATGTTTGTGGAAAAGGACATTTTACAAAAAATTTCCCCCTCTCTTGGAAAAGGGACAAAGTTATGCACATGCTATCTTCTCTTCACCATGAAGATCTCCATGATGCAGACCTTGAATCTCTATTCTCTCTTGATGAATCTCCCACAGAGCTTTCTCTTTTAGCTATTGATTTTCCAAATACTGACTCAGACCCAGAGTCTTCTCTCTCCGAGTCCGAGGAATCTGATCCCCTCTACCAACTAATCCCTTTTGTCTCACCTCCTCAACCAGCAGAATCTCCCCCACCTTGCCATGCTATCTCACTTCCACATGTTTCAGTCCAGATAATACCTGAGCCATATGCCAAACTCATTAAGGTCATAGCATTTTTAGACACTGGAGTTGCTACCACCATATGACTCCAAAAATTCTTCCTACCCATATTTGTAAACCCCAAGAACCTCCTCTCCCATTCCTTACAGCCAATGGGGAAACTTTTCATGTCAACCTTATGTCTAAACATCCCATAAAAATCCAATTCCTCCCTACCTTGTCATTTACCCATACTGTTTTAGGAACCCATTACCCTGGAAAAGACCTCGTCATAGGTTTTGATGTCCTTAGTCTTCTCCCTCTTCGTTGGACTCCCCAAGGCCTTCTCTATAAACAACAACTTCTCCCCTGGTCCCCTGTTTCTAACATTTTTCTTGTTGGTCCTCCTCTGTTTGAAAATATCAAAGGACACATCCTTTCCACCTCAGATGCAGTATCTCATACAGAGTTCCTCACTAAGTGCTCACATCTATTATGGCAGAACTCTGATTTCTTCATTACCTTACCCTTCAAGAAAAATGAAAATGTCAATCCAACAAAAGCAAGTCATCCCGGCATGAATCTAGAACATTTTTCCTTAGCAATTCAAGAAATCCACCAACTGCAGTCTCAAGGTCTTTTGGAACCAACTCTCTCTCCATGGGCATGCCAAGAATTTTATGTCAACAAACGGACAGAGAAAATTCGTGGAAAAATGAGAATGGTGATTAATTATTAGCCTTTAAATTTCTTTTTGGTTGATGACAAATTTTCACTCCCAACTCGTCCGGCCTTACTTCTCCAGCTGGCCCATGCCAACCTTTTCTCCAAGTTTGATCTCAAAATAGGATTTTGGCAACTTGGAATAGTTTCAGAAGATAGACTAAAAACAGCCTTATGTGTTCCTAGATACCATATGCAATGGACAGTAATGCCTTTCAGCCTGAAAATAGCCCCATCAATCTTCTAGAGAGCTATGATGAAAATTTTTTCTCCTATCTAAGACCACGCCCTTATATATATATTGATGATATTCTTCTCTTCTCCATAGATGAGACAGAACATCTACAACTTCTTCAGCAATTTCATAAAATTTTTCAGGAATATAGACTTATGCTCTGCCCAAAGAAGATACAAATTGGTGTATCTTCCATTGATTTTCTCGGAGTAACAATCTCAAAAGGAAAATATAAACTTCAGCCTCATGTTGCCACATCTCTTCAACAGTTTCTTGATGGACCTTTGACAAAGAATCAAGTCTAACAATTTCTTGGAATTGTGAACTACATGACAGAGTTCCTTCCTCAACAGATCAAGCATACCTCACTGCTTCATCAGCTTTTAAGAAAGAAAGCTGCCCCTTGGTCTTTAGCTCACACTGCTGCTATCCAATCATTAAAAAAGAACTTAGAAGATCTCCCTACCCTCCAAATTCCTTCCAATGGCTAAAGAATTTTACAAACAGATGCAAGTGATACTCATTGGGGTATAGTTCTTCTTGAAGAACATAACTCAACAAGACTAAGAACTGTTTGTGGATATAAAAGCGGATCCTTCAAGCCCTTTGAAGCTCATTACCACTCAACCTTCAAAGAGATTCTGGCAGTCAAGTGCAGCATTGAAAAATTCCAATTTCATCTTATTGGACATAAGTTTCTTGTCGAACTAGACATGTCAAGCTTTCCCCGTTTGCTTGAGTTTTGGTAGAAAATTCTCCCCCAGGCACAGCTTCTTCGATGGGCTCAGTGGTTTTCAAAATGTTCATTTGACGTCAAACACATCAAAGGAAAAGATAATGTTCTGACAAATTTCCTCTCCCGACCAGCTTCTACCTTTTCCGTCGTACCTTTGATCTTCCCTATTACCCTAGGAGCCTCTTCCTCTTAACCTCCACCATTTGGTCATAACCTTTGTTGTTCTCTCCCACCAAACCTCCCATCTGAAATACTGCAAAATCTAACCCTGAGCAATGTCATTTCTTACAGTAAAACCACAACAATCCAACTACTAGAGGTTTCCCTTCGACGTGATGGATTAGTCTTATCTGGAAGCTCTTTTCACCCAAACTATCCATTTCTCATCCTTTTTTCCTTTACCACCCTCCAAGAACTCCAAGACCTTCCTCTTATCTACAAATGCATCTTTTAGCACCTCTGCTCAGCTCATACCATTGCCTTCAACTTTTTCCTCACCACTATTCACTGGTTTACCTCCCGTTGGACTTTTCCCACCCGAGGCTGTCAACGTCCCAACCTCACCATCCTACTCTTCCTACAACTCTTTGCTCCCATAAACCATTGGTTTACCCTTTTATCTTCTCATCTTCCAGAAGATAACTCAAACCCTCACCAGAACTACATCACCATCCTTTCCCATCGTCCTCCTCTTATCTATCAAACCCTTGAAAATCAACAAACTTTCCATTACATCCATAATACTCCTGATTTTTATGTGTTAAACATCAAGCCTTATGACCTCTTTACCAACCGAGTTCAGCACGGAGATGAATGGAGATCCTTTTTTAATACTATGTGTGCTGCTAATGATATCTCTCCAAACCAAATTCTGGCTCCTCTCCTCCTTCGTATGGATACAGCATGGGAACTTCACCAAACAGGCAGACTGCCTGACCCCCGCATCGAACAGTTATCGGATGCCTATAATGATTGGCTCATTGACACTGCCAGTACCTATCTCGCTAGCAGTTCTAATAGTTCGGATTCCTCTCTTATTTCACTCTAAAGACATACTTGATTGGTGTGTGTCGTGTATGTATTTATTTGGATTGTAGTTGTGTGTGTTGTATTTGTATTGTATTACTGTCGATAGCAATCCATATTGTGATCCTGTTTTGTCGGTCAACAGGATAGGTGGGTCCTACTTATCCTATCGTTCTTTGTGAAAGTGTCTCACACGTGTCTTATAATATATGGTTGTATCTTCCTATATATAGCCATTCAGGGCTTTATGAAAGAGAAGCTTAAGCTTTGGTCTTTGCCTAACACCTTGAGATTTGGGTTTAGCCCTTCGCTCTCCTTCAAAATCGGCTTATCTAGAGAAGGCTCCCAGGGACTAATATAGGACCGCAGATGGGGATCCACGAGTGATGTGGGACTAAATGAGGGTTCGCCTGGATAGACAAGTAACTGTCACTCTCCCCCCGATCCGCCCGGCTCTAATACCAAATCTGGGTTTAGCCCTTCGCTCTCCTTCAAAATTCTTTCCATGCATTGAAGACATTGCATGACTTAAGTGTGGGGGAGGAAATCCAGTTTTTACTTTTTCCACTTTGTTTTGTTTGTTTTTCTTTTTAATTTTGAGCATGCTAAGGATGAAGTCATACTTTGGCTTTTGGCTGATGATCATACCATTCGATTGCTTGATGTATGAAAATAAAAGTTTTGATTAAGGTACCCATTTTGAACGTATAAAAATCCTATTGAGAAGAAAGAAACAAACCTGTGTCTTGAGATGAGACTTTCTTTTGAAAAATAAGAGGCCGTTGTTTTATGGTGTTGGACAAGTTGTAAGTCTATGGGTTCCTTGTACTTTTGATATGGAGTTGAGACATTCTTTTTAATTTGGCATGAGTTTACAAATGCACAATTTTAAATGAAGCGTGAAATGCGGTATAAAGAAGAATAATAGTTGATTCCCTTGGAACTAGACAGAGCATTGTGCCTCAGGAAGTGTGGTATCTTGATCGAAATTCCTAGGGAGGAAGCTTCTGAAAGAACTCTAGCATCACTGTCTTTGTGGGTATATGCAAAAAACAAAGCTACATAGTACCTTGGGTGTCTGGTATTTGCTCCACCGTGTCATTCAGGCCAAAAGTAGTGGAGTAGAATAGAGTTTATTAAGTGAAAAAAAGGAGAAAAAAATGTGCAAATGTTATTAATGCTAGGTAACATGTTTGGTAAAAAACACTCCAACGCCTTAGTCATTGGTTCTATATTTCTTCACAAGTGGTTTTACCTTAAGATAAGGATGTTTTGGAAGAGACGAAGTGAGTTTCAAATTAAGAAATATGCTAGTGCCTAGAATTGATAAAGGGTAATAAAGTTCAAGTGTGGGGGTCCCTTGTAATAGGAATTATCTTTGCTCCGGATCGGTATGGCCATTACCTTTAGCCAAGGTTGGGATTTGTTTATTCTGAATTTTGGTTGTATATTCACTGCAAACACCCACGAGACACAACTCGTCCACTAGGGGTTTAAAAGCTTGTTACACAAGCTAAGTGCAACTGTGATTCCTACGAAAGTTAGTTAGGTTTTTTATTTTTATTCTTTTTCTTTTTGTTTTGCTCAAGGACTAGCAAAGTCTTAAGTGTGGAAGAATTTTGATGAGCACATTTATGTGTCAAATTTAGTGTAGTAAAACATGCATTTTACATATTTAGAATGGAGCTACCCTAGGTTTTACTCTCTTTTTGCAGGTTTTATAATTTCAAGGTCTTAAGGACTACTGGGTGCTATATCTCTCATTTTACACGCAAAGAGGTCCTATTTCTTTTCATGGTTGCGAAGAAGATGAAATTCTGAGCAAGATGGATGTGTTCAATTGCAAGTACACATTTGTTTGGTCAACCGTACAAGTGATTATTCTTTTCGGGGCCAAAAAAAAAAATAATGGATTAGAATTGAACTGAGATGCAGAACCAACCCATTTGCAGCTATCCCAAGGGTATAAGAAATATTCCAAATGCCAATAAGGATTGATGGACCACATCCTTAAGTGATTGAAGATTCATTTTTGGTAATAACTACCTAACATAGTTGGTGAGTTGTGGTGTGTAAAATCCCTTACTTATTAGGAGGTCTCAAATTTGAACCTCCCATTTTGTTGAGGTTTCTTTTAGAAGATTTTCTCTCTCCTACTCATCACTTAAAGGAGGTTAGCCAAGATGGTTATACACGAGTTTGAAGAAGAAATAGAAAATAAAGAGAAAAAATAGGAAAGAAGAAAAAAAAAAAAAAAAGACAAGGGCATGGATGGAATTTCTCATTAAAATAGAATATTGTCTAAATCCAAGCAAGAAAAATCAAAGGGGGTTTCTTGCACAAGAAGAGAGAGAAAAAGGGAGAAAAAATTAGAAAAAAAGGCAAGAAAAATCATGGGAGATCTGTCTCCACACGTTTTCTCTCTTCTCTCTTCTCCACTTCATCAACAAGATAAAAAAAAATCTTTTTTTTTTAGAAGCTAAAATCATTAGCTTCCCTCCCCCATTCTCTATATAATAGAATTAATACAAGGGGAGGAGGCATTTCATTCTTCTTCGAGGATTTTTGCTTAGTTGCTCTATCTCTTTCTCTAGCTCTAGTTCTAGGTTTATGCTTTAAACATTTTTATAAGTTCTTTTTATTCAATTAATGCAAGCACTTTTGTTTTTTATTCAGTCTTTTATTTTTATTGTTTAAACAATTGAAGTTGTAATTTTCAAGTTCTAGTTCTAGGCTTAGTTCAAGGTGACAAGAATAAGCCATGAAGCATATCTTTTAAGTTCAATTTTTTTTTTCTTTAGATTTGTTTTCTCTAGTACTAGAAATTTCAGATTTGGTTTATTCCATATCTGATTTTTAGTATTGGTAGTATCTCAAATCGATCAAGTTTTTAGTTCAAGGGT